>NC_136958.1:41732977-41977148 GCF_032717465.1 Coenobita brevimanus | reverse complement strand
ACATCCTGTCACAGTCCACATCCTGTCACAGTCCACACCATGTCACTCAGTCCATACTGTCACAGTCCACATCCTAGCAACATCCAGAGTCAGCATCAGTCATTTTAATCCTTCAGTCAGCCAATCCCAAGTCAGTCCCACAGTCCAGTCTACTCCAGTCCACAGCCCAATCCAGTTAGTGCACAGTCCAGTCGACTTTAGTGCACAGTCCAGCTCTACTTCTAGTGCACAGTCCAGCAACGACTTCAGTGCACAGTCCAGTCAGACTTAGTGCACAGATCCTAAGTCCGACTTAGTGCACAGTCCAGTCGACTTAAAGTGACACAGTCCAGTCGACTTAGTGCATGTGACAGTCCGAGTCGACTTGGTGCACAGTCCAGTCGACTTAGTACACAGCCACCAGTCTAGTCCAGTCCACATTCACAGTCCCGGCTAGCCAGCCAGTTCACCACGTTCAGTCCAGTCCAGTCCACATCCACAGTCCACACCCTCAGTCCACACCCTCAGTCCACACTCCTCGTAGTCCAGTCTGCAGCCAGATCAGTCCACACCCCTAGTTCCTAGTCCAGCCGGTCCAGTCCACACACCCACAGTCCAGTCCAGTCACAGTCAGTCAGTCCACACCCCTAGTCAAGTCCAGTCAGTCCAAACCCCTAGTCTAGTCCAGTCAGTCCACACCCTCAGTCCAGTCCAGCCAGTCAGTCCACACCCCTAGTCTAGTCCAGTCAGTCAGTCCACACCCCCAGTCCAGTCCACTGTCAGTCCAGACCCCCCAGTCCAATCCAGTCACAGTCCACACCCCCAATTCAGTCCAATCCACACCCACAGTCCAGTCCAGTCCAGTCCACACCCACAGTCCAGTCCAGTCCAGTCCAGTCCACACACACAGTCCAGTCCAGTCCGAACCCCCACACACAATCCAGTCCAGCCCAGTCAGTCCACATCCCAGTTCAGTCCAGCCAGTCAGTCAGTCCACATCCCAGTTCAGTCCAGCCAGTCAGTCAGTCCACACCCCCAGTCCAGTCCAGTCAGTCAGTCCACACCCCTAATTCAGTCCAGTCCAGTCCAGTCCACACACACAGTCCAGTCCTGTCCACACCCACAGTCCAGTCCAGTCCACACCCACAGTCCAGTCCAGTCCAGTCCGAACCCCCACACACAATCCAGTCCAGCCCAGTCAGTCCACATCCCAGTTCAGTCCAGCCAGTCAGTCAGTCCACATCCCAGTTCAGTCCAGCCAGTCAGTCAGTCCACATCCCAGTTCAGTCCAGCCAGTCAGTCAGTCCACACCCCCAGTCCAGTCCAGTCAGTCAGTCCACACCCCTAATTCAGTCCAGTCCACACCCACAGTCCAGTCCAGTCCAGTCCACACCCACAGTCCAGTCTAGTCCACACCCAAAGTCCACTCCAGTCCACACTCTCACAATCCAGTCCAGCCAAGTCAGTTCACACCCCCAGTCCAGTCCAGTCATTCCACAACCCCCTAGTCCAGTCCTAGTCCAGTCCAGTTCTCAGTCAGGTCCACACCCCCTAGTCCAGTCCCAGTCAGTCCACAATTCCCCAGGTCCAGTCCAACCAGTCAGTCCACATCCACAGTCCATTTCCAGTTCAGTCTGCGTAATCCACACCCAACAATTCAGTCCAGTTCAGTCCGGTTCAGTCCACATTCTCAGTCCACTCCTGTCCAATTCAGTTAATCCAGACCCACCGTCCAGACGGTTGGAGTTAATCAGTTCAATCCACACACTCATTCCCACCAAACACAGTCCACAACCCTCATTCCACACATGCCAGTCCACACCCTCATTCCACCCACAGTCCACACCCCACAGTCCACACCCACAGTCCCATACCCACAGTCAGTCAGTCCACATATTTAGCTGATTCAGGTAGACCACATCCTCAGCCTTCACTTCCTGTCAGTATTCGTTTTACCAAAGGTTGAGTCAGTCAGTACCTTTGTCAGTACAGGCCTAGTACTTGTATACGTTAACTGGGACTGTCATTATATTTACCTGATTCAGTTGGTCCACTTAAGCTTTACGCCCACGGAGAGAGAACTCTGTGAAATGTTTGACTATTTAAACCATGTATTAAATTATTTTCAGCTTCCTACCCTCCACCTCCGCCACTTACCACCTGCCACTTACCACCTGCCACTCTTGCACCACCTTGCCACTTCTACCACCTGCACCACTTACCACCTGCCACCCTGCACCTGCCACTTACCACCCCTTCCACCTGCCCTGCAATCCTCCCACCACCCACTTGCAAACCCATTTGCCACCCACCTGTCAACCATTACCCACCTCCCCACCTGCACCAACCATTACCACACCCTCCCACCCATTACCCACCTCCCACCCATTACCCAATTCTCCCACACCCATTACCCACCTCCTCCCACCCCATTACCCACCTCCCACCCTGCCAACCATTCCACCCACCTCCCCACCTGCACCAACCATTACCCACCTCCCACCTGCCAACCATTACCCACCTCCCACCTACCACCAGTCTGACTACCACCTACTCTTCCACCATCCACCTACCACGCACCTGCCACATGCCACCTGCCACCCACCACCTGCCACCCACCACCTGCCACTCACCACCTGCCACTCACCACCTGCCACTCACCACCTGCCACTCACCACCTGCCACTCACCACCTGCCACTCACCACCTGCCACTCACCACCTGCCACTCACCACCTGCCACTCACCACCTGCCACTCACCACCTGCCACTCACCACCTGCCACTCACCACCTGCTACCTGCCACTCACCACCCGCTACCAGCCACCCACCACCCGCTACCAGCCACCCACCACCCGCTACCAGCCACCCACCACCCACCACCCGCTACCAGCCACTACCCACCACCTGCCACTACCCACCACCTGCCACTACCCACCACCTGCCACTACCCACCACCTGCCACTACCCACCACCTGCCACTACCCACCACCTGCCACTACCCACCACCTGCCACTACCCACCACCTGCCACTACCCACCTGCCACCCATCACCCATCTGCCATCTGCCACCCGCCACCCGCCACCCGCCACCCATCACCCATCACCCATCACCCATCTGCCATCTGCCACCTGCCACCCACCACCCATCTGCCACCCACCACCCATCTGCCACCCACCTGCCACCCACCTGCCACCCACCTGCCACCCACCTGCCACCCACCTGCCACCTGCCACCCACCTGCCACCTGCCACCCACCACCTGCCACCCACCACCTGCCACCCACCACCTGCCACCCACCACCTGCCACCCACCACCCGCCACCCACCACCCGCCACCCAGCACCTGCCACCCAGCACCCGCCACCCGCCACCCACCACCCACCTGCCACCCACCACCCCCAGTCAGTCCACAGCCCTACTGACCCAGTCAGTTCACAGCCCTACTGACCCAGGCAGTCCGCAGCCCTAGTGACCCAGGCAGTCCACAGCCCTAGTGACCCAGTCAGTCCACAACCCTAGTGACCCAGTCAGTCCACAACCCTAGTGACCCAGTCAGTCCACAGCCCTAGTGACCCAGTCAGTCCACAGCCCTAGTGACCCAGTCAGTCCACAGCCCTAGTGACCCAGTCAGTCCACAGCCCTAGTGACCCAGTCAGTCCACAGCCCTGCTGACCCAGTCAGTCCACAGCCCTAGTGACCCAGTCAGTCCACAGCCCTAGTGACCCAGTCAGTCCACAGCCCTAGTGACCCAGTCAGTCCACAGCCCTGCTGACCCAGTCAGTCCACAGCCCTGCTGACCCAGTCAGTCCACAGCCCTGCTGACCCAGTCAGTCCACAGCCCTGCTGACCCAGTCAGTCCACAGCCCTGCTGACCCAGTCAGTCCACAGCCCTGCTGACCCAGTCAGTCCACAGCCCTGCTGACCCAGTCAGTCCACAGCCCTGCTGACCCAGTCAGTCCACAGCCCTGCTGACCCAGTCAGTCCACAGCCCTGCTGACCCAGTCAGTCCACAGCCCTGCTGACCCAGTCAGTCCACAGCCCTGCTGACCCAGTCAGTCCACAGCCCTAGTGACCCAGTCAGTCCACAGCCCTAGTGACCCAGTCAGTCCACAGCCCTAGTGACCCAGTCAGTCCACAGCCCTAGTGACCCAGTCAGTCCACAGCCCTAGTGACCCAGTCAGTCCACAGCCCTAGTGACCCAGTCAGTCCACAGCCCTACTGACCCAGTCAGTCCACAGCCCTACTGACCCAGTCAGTCCACAGCCCTACTAACCCGTGTGTCCACACCCTATGTTAGTCCTCATCATCAGTCAGTCGTTGGTAGTAGGTCAGTTCAATCAAAATACACGTCAGTGTCTCACACCCACAACCAGTCAGTCGTCCTACACCCATGGACAGTCCCCACCTTCAAAAACTCAGGTAGTCCACACCCACTATCACCACAAACCCTTACTGATTGACTCCACAACCTGCATCACGACATACCTTTACCGATTCACTCCAAAGCCTTGTAAACCCCTGTCAGTCCACAGCCTTATAAACCCCTGTCAGTCCACAGCCTTATAAACCCCTGTCAGTCCACAGCCTTGTAAACCCCTGTCAGTCCAGTCTTATGATCTATCAGTCCAACCCCTTAGCCAATCAGACTCCCCAATTATATTTCACTGTCAGATCGTCAGTCTATGCCCAGTGTCACTCAGTCCACACCCTGTCGCAGTCCACACCCTGTCGCAGTCCACACCCTGTCGCAGTCCACACCCTGTCGCAGTCCACACCCTGTCGCAGTCCACACCCTGTCTCATTTCACACCCTGTCTCATTTCACACCCTGTCTCATTTCACACACCGTCACTCATTTCACACACCGTCACTCAGTCCACACCCTGTCACTCAGTCCACACCCTGTCAGTCCACACCCTTACACAGTACACACCCTTACACAGTACACACCCTTACACAGTACACACCCTGTCACAGTCCACATCCTGTCACAGTCCACACCATGTCACTCAGTCCATACTGTCACAGTCCACATCCTAGCAACATCAGTCAGCATCAGTCATTTTAATCCTTCAGTCAGCCAATCCAGTCAGTCCACAGTCCAGTCTACTCAGTCCACAGCCCAATCCAGTTAGTGCACAGTCCAGTCGACTTAGTGCACAGTCCAGTCTACTTAGTGCACAGTCCAGTCGACTTAGTGCACAGTCCAGTCGACTTAGTGCACAGTCCAGTCGACTTAGTGCACAGTCCAGTCGACTTAGTGCACAGTCCAGTCGACTTAGTACACAGCCACAGTCTAGTCCAGTCCACATTCACAGTCCGGCTAGCCAGCCAGTTCACAGTTCAGTCCAGTCAGTCCACATCCACAGTCCACACCCTCAGTCCACACCCTCAGTCCACACCCTCAGTCCACACCCTCAGTCCAGTCCAGCCAGTCAGTCCACACCCCTAGTCTAGTCCAGCCGGTCAGTCCACACCCACAGTCCAGTCCAGTCAAGTCAGTCAGTCCACACCCCTAGTCTAGTCCACTCAGTCAGTCCAAACCCCTAGTCTAGTCCAGTCAGTCCACACCCTCAGTCCAGTCCAGCCAGTCAGTCCACACCCCTAGTCTAGTCCAGTCAGTCAGTCCACACCCCCAGTCCAGTCCACTGTCAGTCCAGACCCCCCAGTCCAATCCAGTCACAGTCCACACCCCCAATTCAGTCCAATCCACACCCACAGTCCAGTCCAGTCCAGTCCACACCCACAGTCCAGTCCAGTCCAGTCCAGTCCACACACACAGTCCAGTCCAGTCCGAACCCCCACACACAATCCAGTCCAGCCCAGTCAGTCCACATCCCAGTTCAGTCCAGCCAGTCAGTCAGTCCACATCCCAGTTCAGTCCAGCCAGTCAGTCAGTCCACACCCCCAGTCCAGTCCAGTCAGTCAGTCCACACCCCTAATTCAGTCAAGTCCACACCCACAGTCCAGTCAAGTCCAGTCCAGTCCAGTCCACACACACAGTCCAGTCCAGTCCACACACACAGTCCAGTCCAGTCCACACCCACAGTCCAGTCCAGTCCACACCCACAGTCCAGTCCAGTCCAGTCCGAACCCCCACACACAATCCAGTCCAGCCCAGTCAGTCCACATCCCAGTTCAGTCCAGCCAGTCAGTCAGTCCACATCCCAGTTCAGTCCAGCCAGTCAGTCAGTCCACACCCCCAGTCCAGTCCAGTCAGTCAGTCCACACCCCTAATTCAGTCCAGTCCACACCCACAGTCCAGTCCAGTCCAGTCCACACCCACAGTCCAGTCTAGTCCACACCCAAAGTCCACTCCAGTCCACACTCTCACACACAATCCAGTCCAGCCAAGTCAGTTCACACCCCCAGTCCAGTCCAGTCATTCCACACCCCTAGTCCAGTCTAGTCCAGTCCAGTTCAGTCAGTCCACACCCCTAGTCCAGTCCAGTCAGTCCACACCCCCAGTCCAGTCCAACCAGTCAGTCCACATCCACAGTCCATTCCAGTTCAGTCTGCGTAATCCACACCCACAATTCAGTCCAGTTCAGTCCGGTTCAGTCCACATTCTCAGTCCACTCCTGTCCAATTCAGTTAATCCAGACCCACCGTCCAGACGTTGAGTTAATCAGTTAATCCACACACTCATTCCACAAACACAGTCCACACCCTCATTCCACACACAGTCCACACCCTCATTCCACCCACAGTCCACACCCACAGTCCACACCCACAGTCCATACCCACAGTCAGTCAGTCCACATATTTAGCTGATTCAGGTAGACCACATCCTCAGCCTTCACTTCCTGTCAGTATTCGTTTTACCAGTTAGTCAGTCAGTACCTTTGTCAGTACAGGCCTAGTACTTGTATACGTTAACTGACTGTCATTATATTTACTGATTCAGTTGGTCCACTTAAGCTTTACGCCCACGGAGAGAGAACTCTGTGAAATGTTTGACTATTTAAACCATGTATTAAATTATTTTCAGCTTCCTACCCTCCACCTGCCACTTACCACCTGCCACTTACCACCTGCCACTTACCACCTGCCACTTACCACCTGCCACTTACCACCTGCCACTTACCACCTTCCACCTGCCTGCAACCTCCCACCACCCACTTGCAACCCATTTGCCACCCACCTGTCAACCATTACCCACCTCCCACCTGCCAACCATTACCCACCTCCCACCCATTACCCACCTCCCACCCATTACCCACCTCCCACCCATTACCCACCTCCCACCCATTACCCACCTCCCACCTGCCAACCATTACCCACCTCCCACCTGCCAACCATTACCCACCTCCCACCTGCCAGCCATTACCCACCTCCCACCTGCCAACCATTACCCACCTCCCACCTGCCAACCATTACCCACCTCCCACCTACCACCAGTCTGACTACCACCTACTCTTCCACCATCCACCTACCACGCACCTGCCACATGCCACCTGCCACCCACCACCTGCCACCCACCACCTGCCACCCACCACCTGCCACCCACCACCTGCCACCCACCACCTGCCACCCACCACCTGCCACCCACCACCTGCCACCCACCACCTGCCACCCACCACCTGCCACCCACCACCTGCCACTCACCACCTGCCACTCACCACCTGCCACCTGCCACTCACCACCTGCTACCTGCCACTCACCACCTGCTACCTGCCACTCACCACCTGCTACCAGCCACCCACCACCCGCTACCAGCCACCCACCACCCGCTACCAGCCACCCATCACCCGCTACCAGCCACCCACCACCCACCACCCGCTACCAGCCACTACCCACCACCTGCCACTACCCACCACCTGCCACTACCCACCACCTGCCACTACCCACCACCTGCCACTACCCACCACCTGCCACTACCCACCTGCCACCCATCACCCATCTGCCATCTGCCACCCGCCACCCGCCACCCGCCACCCGCCACCCGCCACCCGCCACCCGCCACCCGCCACCCATCACCCATCACCCATCTGCCACCTGCCACCCACCACCCATCTGCCACCCACCACCCATCTGCCACCCACCTGCCACCCACCTGCCACCCAGCTGCCACCTGCCACCCACCACCTGCCACCCACCACCTGCCACCCACCACCTGCCACCCAGCACCCGCCACCCAGCACCCGCCTGCCACCCAGCACCCGCCTGCCACCCACCACCCCCCTGCCACCCACCACCCGCCTGCCACCCACCACCCTCCTGCCACCCACCACCCACCACCCACCTTCCACCCACCACCCACCTACCACCCACCACCCACCTACCACCCACCACCCACCTACCACCCACCACCCACCTACCACCCACCTGCCACCTACCACCCACCTGCCACCTACCACCCACCTGCCACCTACCACCCACCTGCCACCTCCCACCACCCACCTGCCACCTCCCACCTCCCACCTGCCACCTCCCACCTCCCACCACCCATCACCTACCACCCACCACCTACCACCCACCACCTACCACCCACCACCTGCCACCCACCACCTGCCACCCACCACCCACCTCCCACCACCCACCTCCCACCACCCACCTACCCACCACCCACCACCCACCTACCCACCACCTACCCACCACCCACCTGCCACCCACCACCCACCTGCCACCCACCACCCACCTGCCACCCACCACCCACCTGCCACCCACCACCCACCTGCCACCCACCACCCACCTGCCACCCACCACCCACCTGCCACCCACCACCCACCTGCCACCCACCACCCACCTGCCACCCACCACCCACCCACCTGCCACCCGCCACCTACCGCCCACATGCCACCAACCGCCCACATGCCACCAACCGCCCACATGCCACCTACCACCCACCTGCCACCCACCACCCACCTGCCACCCACCACCCACCACCCACCACCCACCACCTGCAACCTGCCACTCACCACCACCCACCACCCACAACCTGCCACTCACCACCACCCACCACCCACACCCACCACCCACAACCAGCCACCCACCCGCCACCCACCTGCCACCCACCCGCCACCCACCTGCCACCCACGACCCACCCACCTGCCACCCACGACCCACCCACCACCCACCCACCACCCACCACCCACCCACCACCCACCACCCACCCACCACCCACCACCCACCCACCACCCACCCACCACCCACCCACCACCCACCCACCACCCACCCACCACCCACCCACCACCCACCTGCCACCCACCTGCCACCCACCACCCACCACCCACCACCTGCAACCTGCCACTCACCACCACCCACAACCTGCCACTCACCACCACCCACAACCTGCCACTCACCACCACCCACCACCCACAACCAGCCACCCACCTGCCACCCACCTGCCACCCACCTGCCACCCACCTGCCACCCACCTGCCACCCACCTGCCACCATCATCTACAGCCCACCACCACCTACCACCCACCACCACCTACCACCCACCACCACCTACCACCCACCTACCACCCACCTGCCACCTACCACCCACCTGCCACCTACCACCCACCTGCCACCTACCACCCACCTGCCACCTCCCACCACCCACCTGCCACCTCCCACCTCCCACCACCCACCACCTACCACCCACCACCTACCACCCACCACCTACCACCCACCACCTGCCACCCACCACCTGCCACCCACCACCTGCCACCCACCACCTGCCACCCACCACCCACCTCCCACCACCCACCTCCCACCACCCACCTACCACCAACCCACCACCCACCTACCACCAACCCACCACCCACCCACCACCAACCCACCACCCACCACCCACCTGCCACCCACCACCCACCTGCCACCCACCACCCACCTGCCACCCACCACCCACCTGCCACCCCCCACCCACCTGCCACCCACCACCCACCCACCACCCACCTGCCACCCACCTGCCACCCACCTGCCACCCACCACCCACCTGCCACCCACCTGCCACCCACCCACCACCCACCTGCCACCCACCCACCACCCACCTGCCACCCACCCACCACCCACCCGCCACCCACCACCCACCACCCACCACCCACCACCTGCAACCTGCCACTCACCACTACCCACCACCCACAACCTGCCACTCACCACCACCCACAACCAGCCACCCACCTGCCACCCACCTGCCACCCACCTGCCACCCACCTGCCACCCACCAGCCACCCACCACCCACCCACCACCCACCCACCACCCACCCACCACCCACCCACCACCCACCACCCACCCACCACCCACCACCCACCCACCACCCACCCACCACCCACCCACCACCCACCTGCCACCCACCCACCACCCACCTGCCACCCACCACCCACCTGCCACCCACCACCCACCACCCACCACCTGCAACCTGCCACTCACCACCACCCACAACCTGCCACTCACCACCACCCACCACCCACAACCAGCCACCCACCTGCCACCCACCTGCCACCCACCTGCCACCCACCTGCCACCCACCTGCCACCCACCTGCCACCATCATCTACAGCCCACCACCACCTACCACCCACCACCACCTACCACCCACCACCACCTACCACCCACCACCACCTACCACCCACCACCACCTACCACCCACCACCACCTACCACCCACCACCACCTACCACCCACCACCACCTACCACCCACCACCACCTACCACCCACCACCACCTACCACCCACCACCACCTACCACCCACCACCACCTACCACCCACCTGCCACCACCACCTACAGCCCACCACCTACAGCCCACCACCTACAATCCACCTACCACCACCCACCAACCACCCACCAACCACCCACCTGCCAACCACCTGCCAACCACCACCCACCTACCACCACCTACCACCACCTACCACCCACCTACCACCCACCTACCACCACCTACCACCCACCTACCACCACCTACCACCACCTACCACCCACCTACCACCACCTACCACCCACCTACCACCACCTACCACCACCTACCACCCACCGGCCACCGGCCACCTACCGGCCACCTACCGGCCACCTACCGGCCACCCACCGGCCACCTACCGGCCACCTACCGGCCACCCACCTACCTACCACCCACCTACCTACCACCCACCCACCTGCCACCCACCCACCTGCCACCCACCCACCTGCCACCCACCCACCTGCCACCCACCCACCTGCCACCCACCCACCTGCCACCCACCTGCCACCCACCTGCCACCCACCACCCACCTACCTACCACCCACCACCCACCTACCTACCACCCACCACCCACCTACCTGCCACCCACCTACCTGCCACCCACCTACCTGCCACCCACCTACCTGCCACCCACCTACCTGCCACCCACCTACCTGCCACCCACCTACCTGCCACCCACCTACCTGTCACCCACCTACCTGTCACCCACCTACCTGTCACCCAGCCACCCACCTACCTGTCACCCACCACCCACCCACCTACCTGTCACCCACCACCCACCCACCTACCTGCCACCGCCCACTCACCTGCCACCACCCACTCACCTGCCACCACCCACTCACCTGCCACCACCCACTCACCTGCCACCACCCACTCACCTGCCACCACCCACTCACCTGCCACCACCCACTCACCTGCCACCACCCACTCACCTGCCACCACCCACCACACAACTACCCCCATGTAACTTAACCACCTGCCACATGCCACCTACCACCTACCTACCACCTACCTACCACCTACCTACCACCTACCACCTACCTGCCACCTACCACCTACCTGCCTCCTGCCACCTACCTGCCACCTACCACCTACCTGCCACCTACCTGCCACCTACCTGCCACCTACCACCTACCTGCCACCTACCACCTACCTGCCACCTACCTGCCACCTACCTGCCACCTACCACCTACCTGCCACCTACCACCTACCTGCCACCTACCTACCACCTACCTGCCACCTACCTGCCACCTATCTGCCACCTACCTGTCACCTGCCACCCACCTGCCACCCACCTGCCACCCACCTGCCATCTACCACCCACCTGCCACCTGCCACCTACCTGCCACCTGTCGTCCACCTGCCACTTAACACCTGCCACTTAACACCTGCCACTTAACACCTGCCACTTAACACCTGCCACTTAACACCTGCCACTTAACACCTGCCACTTAACACCTGCCACTTAACACCTGCCACTTAACACCTGCCACTTAACACCTGCCACTTAACACCTGCCACTTAACACCTACCACTTAACACCTACCACCTGCCACCCACCCACCTACCACCTGCCACCCACTCACCTACCACCTGCCACCCACTCACCTACCACCTGCCACCCACTCACCTACCACCTGCCACCCACTCACCTACCACCTGCCACCCACTCACCTACCACCTGCCACCCACTCACCTACCACCTGCCACCCACCCACCAACCATCTGCCACCCACCCACCTACCATCTGCCACCCAACCACCTACCATCTGCCACCCAACCACCTACCATCTGCCACCCACCCACTTACCACCTGCCACCCACTTACCACCTGCTACCCACCAGAGCCTTCCTGATCGCTGACAACTCTACTGATGAATCCAGCTCAAAATAAAACTTAATTTTGTTTAATAAAATCTGGAAATCTTTTATCATACCTCAGTTACCTCTGTCTTTATACCTGAAAACTATTTGATGTGGGGTTGGTGTGGATATTGTGGGGTTGGGATGGTTATATAAGGTGGGGTTGGTTGAAAGGACTTTTATACTGAGGGAAGAATTGGATGTTGTGGAGGGTCGGGTGGGATATCGTGGGGTTGGGTTGGGATATCGTGGGGTTGGGTTGGGATGGATATCGTGGGATTGGGTTGAGTTGGGATGGAGGTCGTGGGGTTGGGTTGGGATGGGTGTCGTGGGGTTGGGTTAGGTTGGACGTCGTAGGGTTGGGTTGGATGTCGTGGGGTTGGGTTGGGTTGGGTTGGATGTCGTAGGGTTGGGTTGGATGTCGTAGGGTTGGGTTGGATGTAGTGGGGTTGGGTTGGGCTGGTTTGGATGTCGTGGGGTTGGATTGGGTTGAGTTGGATGTCGTGGGGTTGGGTTGGGTTGAATATCGTAGGGATGGGATGGGATGGACTGGATTGGATACACTGGATGGGTTGGACTGCGTATTACTGAGTACTGGAATGGATATGCTCTATTCCCTATTCCCCTTCTCCCTCTTTCGTTTAGCTGCTGGCTTCTTCCTACTCCCCCACCCCTTGCACCTCCCTCTCCTTTTCCCTATTCTCCCTCCCCTCACCCCACACCCCCAACCCCATCTCCCCCTCACCCACTCCCCCCATCACCCACTCCCCCCATCACCCACTCCCCCCCATCACCCACTCCCCCCCATCACCCACTCCCCCCCATCACCCACTCCCCCCTCACCCACTCCCCTCCTCCCCCACCACCTCCCCTCCCCAACCACCTCCCCTCCCCCCACCACCTCTCCTCCCCCACCGCCCCCCTCCCCCCACCGCCCCCCCCCACCTCGCCCCCCTCCCCCCTCCCCACCAGCCCCCCTCACCCCCCTAGCCCCCCTCACCCCCCCGCCCCCTCCCCCCCCGCCCCCTCCCCCCACCGCCCCCTCCCCCCACCGCCCCCTCCCCCCACCGCCCCCTCCCCCCACCGCCCCCCTCCCCCCACCGCCCCCCTCCCCCACCCCACCCCTCCCACCCCTCGCCCTACCCCTCACCACACCCCAGGGCCCTCTCTAGGACTATTAAAACTGATTCTTTCCTTTTACTCTGAAAATTTCCCACACTTTAAACACTTTCTCCTTGAATATTAAACCCCAGTTGGCTTCAGTACAGGTGGAGAAAGCAGACACTGATGAAAACATTATAACTAAAAACAAACTCTGTACCTGTGCACTGTGATCTCCTCAGACTTTCTTCCGCAGGTGTGGTCGCGTGGGAAGACAGCAGCCAGACCGACATTCCAGAGGCCATACTTCTCGCCTCTCCATCCACATCTCCACTCCTCGCCTGTCTTAGCCACTCCATCGATGACACCACCACTACTCGCCTCTTCGCCACTCAGCCGATCAGAATTCGCCACCCTGCCCAGAGAGATGTCCATTTAAGTCCTGGATTATAAGACTTTGAAGAACATTGGCCAGATTATATATGACATGGGTACAATAAAACTGGACCTCCACACACTGCCTCTCTTCACCTTTCACCTGATGAGAAACCTGTCCTGGCCAGAAAGATCCTTAGTCTTGGAGGAAACACAAGAATTTTCATCGGATAAATGACACTTGGAAATAATGAACCAACTAGTTAGGACTACGGTTGCTGACGCTTTTTATCCTATAGAGGAAAACACCTTGTAAAGATTGCCGGAATAAAGGACTGGACTGGTGTTGTTAAATACCTACTTAGGCTGACAACAAACAACAATATGGTATGACCTGAGAGTTAGGATCCAGAGACAAAGCTTAATTCCCACTGATGTTTTACGTTGAAAATTTAATCTGAATAGGACACTTAACCATGAACAAATACTGTAACTGACCAGCTTATCTATACACATGCAGTAAATAATAGTAATTTTATTCAAGCCATTAGAGGAGATCCAGATACTTTACCTATTATCCCCGGACCTTACCTACCACATGGTTACTAAATAGGGGTGAATAGGACCAAAGGATAGCGACTCAGTACCCAGTGAGTCACCTCCCTTTCCTACCTATGCCATTCGAGCCTTCATATTAACTTACAATTACCTATGGCATTCAAGCCTTCATGCTTTTAACTTAGCACTACCTATGGCATTCAAGCCTTCATATATACAACTTAGCACCACCTATTGCATTCAAGCCTTCATATTAACTTAGATCACCTATGGCAGTCAAGCCTTCATATTAACTTAGCATCACCTATGGCATCCAATCATTCATATTAACTTAGCACTACCTATGGCACTGAAGCCTTCATATTGATTTAGCACTACCTATGGCATCAAGCCTTCATAATAACTTAGCACTACCTATTGTATTCAAGCCTTCATATTAACTTAGCACTACCTATGGCATTCAAGCCTTCATATTAACTTAGCATTACCTATGGCAGTCAAGTCTTCATATTAACTTAGCATTACCTATGGCATCCAATCATTCATATTAACTTAGCACTAACTATGGCATTGAAGCCTTCATATTGATTTAGCATTACCTATGGCATCAAGCCTTCATAATAACTTAGCATTACCTATGGCATCAAGCCTTCATATTAACTTAGCACTACCTATGGCATTCAAGCCTTCATATTAACTTAGCACTACCTATGGCATTCAAGCCTTCATACTTTAACTTGGCTGCTTTGAGAACTGATAGTCTTTAGATCTGGCTTGATGAACTCTGATAAAGGTGCAGTATACCCACTTCAGTACCTCATTTGGACTTTGACGAAGAGGTAAACCTGACTGCACAATAGACTTAGAACTTTCACTGACAGGATGGCAAGAAGGCTTTGATAACAGCACTAGTGAAGGGATACATAGGAGTATCTGGATCTACTCTGAAATAGGACATGGGTAAAGAATATCATTACCTACAGTGGATACAATAGCTGGTCAGACTTACATGCAGTGTGTCTGCAGTACACTTAATGCAGGTTTCCTTATCAAGATAGCTTAAGTACACATGGGAAAAAACCTGAATGGAGAACACTAAGTATAAGAAGTACTATGAAAACTACCAACCAGCTAGATGACCTGGAGGGCCAGTGTACAGGAGCTTCAGCACCAGAGTATATATAAAACAGTCTGGCAGTCACATGAATAAACTGCAGGTACCAGAGGAAATAACTCTGGAGAATTATAAACAGCCGAAATAAGGCTATTACTGCTAGTCAAGGCAGTGCTAATTGCACTAAGTAATGAAGCTAGTCAGTCTTTTACAAATACTGTAGTTACCCATCAATAAACCATAGCTGACCAAAGTACTGGTTTTGCTGTACCTGGGGGAGGGGTCTGCACAAAGTCCGAAATAAGGGTTTTGCATCCGTAGATTTTTACACAATGGCCCCAAAATATTCTAAGTTGAAGTAGGGGATTTACATCCGTAGAGTTTTTTTCACAACTCCGTCAGATTCTAGGTTGAAGTAAGGGTTTTTCATCCGTAGATTTTATACCAAACCATAAAATATTCTAAGTTGAAATAGGGGTTTTACATCCGTAGAGCTTCTAGTTGAAACAGGGGTTTTACATCCGTAGAGTTTTTGGAGGTAAAGTAGCTCCCCCCCCCCCTCCTCCTCTTTTGGTCACAGTTTCTAAGTTGAAGTAGGGCTTTTATATCCCTAGACTTTATACCTACTTCTCTGGTGGGTATAAAGTCTAAGTCCGAAGTAAGGGTTTTGGTGCCCTTAAGACTTATACCAGATCCAGTCACTCGAAAAAAATCCTAAGTCCAAATTGGAGTGCTTTTTGGACTTAGGATTTTTCGGGATGGTCGAACTGGTATAAAGTCAAAGTTGAATTGTGGGTTTTTATACCCAAGAGTCTATACCAGCAAGTTAACTTGTGCTGGAGTCTACTGTGTACTCTGTTCCATGTCTTTGGGAACTAGAGTATAGCATTGTATGCTTTCTTTGCATACTTTACTTTTTCTGTGATATTGTATTTTAGTCATTTGTAATACCATAAAAGGCAAAGTAAAGTTGATATACAGCTGAATCTTTTATTATCTTTAGTGTTTTACAAGAGTTTACAATTACAATACATTTACAAAGTATACAAGTAGCAATGGCAGCAGCTGTTAGGTTACTCTGGCAGAAGATTTTATATATAAAAGTATCTCAAAGTATATCACAAAAGTATTGGACTAGAGCAAATGTTTCAAGTATTATCAAAGTATATCAGTTAAATACGGGCAAGATACCTTTAGCAATTAATATTATGTAGTAGGTCCTATGTCTGTCTCCAACTCGTTCCCTCGCTCCTACTCGCCCCTCTACCCTCTCTCCATCACGCTCACTCTAGAACGACAGAAAAAGAAAAAGCGCATAAAAAAGTAAAGGTGGGGAAGAGAAAGAAGCACTAAAGCAGACAGACACTAACAGACAGACACACACACCATCCCAGCACGTTCGGCTGCGCTGAGGACAGGCAGACAGGACAGACGGAGAGGAAGATGGAAGTGGAAGAAGTCCCCCCTTTCCCGCCTCCCCCCACCCCACCTCCCTCCCCAGACCCACCTACCTGCCACACCCAGCCTAGTATGCTGGGAACTACACACACACACACACACACACACACACACACACACGCAAAAAAAAAGAAAAAAAAAAACTCACGCACACACAATCACACTCTAAAGGAAAATACAAAGAAAAATACAACCTGTCACCTGTCCTGTCCGGCGCTCCGATCTCCCTGCAGGCTCTCTGGTCTTCTCTGGTCTCTCGGGCGTCCCGTCTCTCCCTCGCAGCCGTCTCTTTATCGCCTGGGGAAATACAGGAACATCAAAGGTGCCTAAGGAATGCAATGCCTACCAGAGTAACGCTATACAGGTGCCGCCACAGCTGCTGCTACCCTCCCTACCACATCACCTATCAGTACAAGCTACAACACACGCTGCACCAGTTCCTCTCCAGGGCTTGCCATGTTCTCGAGCGGCCATCTCGTCGTCTGCAGCTGCCATTTCTTCAGTAGTTGCCACCCCTTCTTCTGAGGTTGCAACCTTGGTTTCTGGGGCTGCAGCTTCGCCTTCCCCCTCTCTTGCAGTTGCCATATCGCTGGCCAGGGTTGACATCTCGTCCTCAGGTGATTCCATCGTTTTCTGTGGAGCAAATATCAATTAGGCCAAAGTACACACTATATGCTACTGCTGAGCCTATGTCCCGCATTCTGGGTGGGGTAGGAAGCTTCGTAGCGCATTTCCCTGAGAGATTTATTTTTCATAACACCAATATTATATTGCAAACTTAAGTCAATGTCTTCTAACCTCAACTTGTCATCCAATTCCTTCCCATTCCACACATCCTTCCTTCCTTTAGGTTCTTTACAGCCATACTGTACCATCACCACACCCACACTACCACCACCACCACCACCACAACCACACTCCATCATCATACAACCACCAGCATAACACTATCACCACTACCACAACCTCTTACTACCACCACCATCACAACCACACACCACCAACACCGCTGACCACCACCATCACAACCACCACACAGCTATCAGTGCTCTCGTGCAAAATTTATCTGCGTGAGAGAGAGAGAGAGAGAGAGAGAGAGAGAGAGAGAGAGAGAGAGAGAGAGAATCTGTGTGTGTGTGTGTGTGTGTGCGTGTGAATGTGTGTGTGTGTGTGTGTGTGTGCGTGTGAATGTGTGTGTGTGTGTGTGTGTGTGTGCGTGTGAATGTGTGTGTGTGTGCGTGTGAATGTGTGTGTGTGTGCGTGTGAATGTGTGTGTGTGTGTGTGTGTGTGCGTGTGCGTGTGCGTGTGCGTGTGCGTGTGTGTGTGTGTGTGTGTGTGTGTGTGTGAAAAAACACTCAAACATCTTTTAACAATAAAGAAAATGCATGACTAAGTGTACGATGTGAGGAAAACTAAGAAAAAAATATTTCAGATTTCAAAAAAGTTTAAAAATTTTGCAAATACCTTTTACTAGTGAAGAAAGCGATTATTTCCCACTCCTGTCGTCTGTCGTGTCGGTGTGAATATCCATTGCTTGCCTGGCCGTGTAAATATCCTCTGCCTGCTTGGTCGTGCGAAAATCTTCTTCTTTCTTCGTGTCAATGGAAAAATTCAACCTGAGATGTGGAGAGCAGAGGTGTGAGGGTAACTGAGGTGTGACTGGTAGCAGGGAGAAGGGAGGAGGGGTAGAGGGAAGAGGTGAGGGGGTAGGGAAGAGGTGAGGGGGTAGAGGGAAGAGGTGAAGGGGTAGAGGGAAGAGGTGAAGGGGTAGAGGGAAGAGGTGAGGGGGTAGAGGGAAGAGGTGAGGGGTAGAAGAAAGAGGTGACGGAGTAGAGAAAAGGTAAGGGGGTAGGGAAGAGGGGAGGGAATAGAGGGAAGAGGGGAGGGGGAAGAGGGAAGGCGGTAGAGGGAAGAGGTGAGGGGTAGAAGAAAGAGGTGACGGAGTAGGGAAAAGGTAAGGGGGTAGGGAAGAGGGGAGGGGATAGAGGGAAGAGGGGAGGGGGTAGAGGGAAGAGGGGAGGGGGTAGAGCGAAGAGGGAAGGGGGTAGAGGGAAAAGGTCAGGGGGTAGGGAAAAGGTAAGGGGGTAGGGAAAAGGTAAGGGGGTAGGGAAGAGGGAAGGGGGGAAGAGGGAAGGGGGGTAGAGGGAAAGGGGGAGAGGGTAGGGATGAGGTGTGGGAGTAGGGAAGAGGTGAGCGGGTAGGGAAGAGGTGAGGGGGTAGGGAAGAGGTGAGGGGGTAGGGAAGAGGTGAGGAGGTAGGGAAGGGGGGAAGGGGGTTGAGGGAAGAGGTGGGGGGTAGGGAAGAGGTGGGGGGTAGGGAAGAGGTGGGGGGTAGGGAAGAGGTGAGGGGGTAGAGAAGAGATGAGGGGGTAGGGAAGAGATGAGGGGGTAGGGAAGAGATGAGGGGGTAGGGAAGAGATGAGGGGGTAGGGAAGAGGCGAGGGGGTCAAGGGAAGAGGTGAGAAGGTAGGGAGGGGGGACTGGAGTAGCGGGCATAGAGGAGGTGACAGTTTAGAGATGGTGTGTACAATTAGCCGTTGCTACGACGCCAAAACACAAAAATCTTCCTCTGGAAATATATCAGTGTGGTTGTTTGTAAATGCTGGCAAATTTAACAATGGTATTTAACATTTTCCATTGGCTGTTTAATCAGCAAGGAGTATTTGGTACTTTTCATTAACCTCAGGACACCTTCGAAATAAATAGATGTTAACCAGGATTATTGTATCTCCCTTGTCTGACGGGTGTGTGAATAATGAACTCATTTCTTAGTAGGGACTGTCACCGAAAAAATAGCTTCTTTAGACCCAAGAGCACAAGCATTGTCAACAGCTCGTGTCATAGTGGAATTGCCGTACCGTGTAAATATGTAGTTATAATACGTCCACATCCACGTCATCCGATAGAGTACACGCAATATTTCTTTTAAGTAATTTCTTGGGGAGGTGTGGGTACAGACAATCTTCACCCCCCTCCCCCCGTAGTTCACATAACGCACGACGTCAGAATGCATGCCCTGATCAAGGAAGGGTGTAAATCACAATCTTTATGCAAATATGTGAACGGTACAGTCATGAGAGCCAACCTGAAAGCCATTATGGTCAAAGCCCCATCCTGTCACCGACCATGACTACCAAAATTTCAGTCAGTTATCGAGAAGGTGAATAAATTGGATAATGTCGGGGCATATGATCATGTTAGTGCTAACCCATTCAGCCAGGAAACGTCGTTCATTTTATTCTTGCAACAGCCTGATGATTTTATTCAGCTTAGGGTAAACTTTTCAAACTGAAGGAGTCAGATGCAGTACTAATGAAGTCTTTAGTACGAGAGGCTGCTCGTAAGCTGAATAAAATGGCTTGATAACAATAAGAATAAAATAAGAATGATGTCACTCTGGTTCAGGGGAATAAACGAATCTTTACCTAACCAAGGTTAACGTAGTCAACATATTTCATTCAGAAATAACAATGATTAGATGGACGTGTAGTTCTTACTTAAATGCTAGGCCTGGGTTTGGGGGGGGGGAGGCTAGGTTTACTATTGACGAATTAAGAGGAGGGATTGGGCAAAAGTGTATTGTTGTGATGAGGAGGGATAGATTGAGATGGTTAGGACATGTAGAGAGGATGGAGGATGACAACCGGGTGAGGAGAGAGGGGTGAGGAGAGAGGGGTGAGGAGAGAGGGGTGTGAACGTCGGAGGTTGGGCTGCGAAAGGCAGACCGGAAAAGGCCTGGGACGAGGTCATAGTGTGTGACTTCAGGGATAAGGGAGTGAATAGGGAGGCTGCAAAAGATTGTGCAGTGTGGAGAGCAGCCATTATGTGACCAAGGCCGACGACGCAAGAAAGCATGTTAGATCCTTTAAAAAAGATACGATACGAACGATTCGATACAGGTAAGGTTCAGGGATCACCATTTTATACAATTCATCTCCTGCCACTTTTGCCTTCCATCTCTACAGTATCCCCAGCCATCCTGTCCTGTCACGTTGACGAATTGGGAAATTTGGAGGAGGAACACGAACAACAACAGTCTACCCTCCTCCTCCCTGCCTGACTTACCTTATGCCTCTCCCCCTCCTCGTCTCTCTCTCTCTCTCTCCCTTTCTCCCTCTCTCTCTCTCTCTCTCGCTCTCTCTCTCTCTCTCTCTCTCTCTCTCTCTCTCTCTCTCTCTCTCTCTCTCTCTCTCTCTCTCTCTCTCTCTCTCTTTCGTATCTGTCTATCTCCACACTCCGACACGTCAGCTAAATATGACCCACCACCTGTTTAGTGGCTGTGTGTGTGTGTGTGTGTGCGTGTGTGTGCGTATGTGTGTGTGTGTGCGTGTGTGTGTGTGTGTGTGTGTGTGTGTGTGTGTGTGTGTGTGTGTGTGTGTGTGTGTGTGTGTGTGTGTGTGTGTGTGTGTGTGTGTGTGTGTGTGTGTGTGTGTGTGTGTGTGTGTGTGTGTGTGTGTGTGTGTGTGTGTGTGTGTGTGTGTGTGTGTGTGTGTGTGTGTGTGTGTGTGTGTGTGTGTGTGTGTGTGTGCGTGAACCTGTGTGTGTGCATCATTGTGTGCGTATATCTGTGCTCGTATCTGAGTGTGCATGTATCAGTGTGTATCAGTGCCTGTGTGTATCTGCACCAGTGTGTATCAGTGTGTGCGTATATTAGTGTGCGTGCGTGCTCTGATCAGTGCTTGTATCAGTGTTTGCGTGAATGAGTACGTGCGTGCATTAGTGTGTGCCTGCTCCATGTGCGCGTGTTTAGTGCGTACATGCCGCAGCGTGTGCGTGCATCGGTGTGTGCGTGCATCGGTGTGTACGTGCTAAGTGCGTACGTAGTCAAATTGTGTGTGTTCAGTGTGTACTTAGTCAAATTGTGCGTGTTCAGTGTGTACGTGTTCAGTGTGTGCGTGTTTATTTGGTTGCGTATTCAGTGTGTGTGTGTGTGTGTGTGTGTGTGTGTGTGTGTTTATTGTGTGCATGTTCAGTGCGCGCGTATTCAGTGTGTGCGTATTCAATGTGTGCGTGTTAGTGTGCGTTCTCAGTGTATGCGTACTTGTGTGCGGCTACGCTGGTGGCTGTGGTGGTGGTGATGGTGTGGTAATTTTGATGATGATGATGATGATTTTTCTAGTTCTTTTTAATCCGAAAACGTTTATGTTATCAAGGAGGATTCTGTACTCTACTCCTTTCACCTTAACTTGGCCCAAATTTTCGTCCATTTGCAGCTTTTCACGTGCCTCAGTTGCGTCTTTGAAACAGCACTTTTTCGTGAATAGCATAATATTCTATTGTTACAACGCAGCATTCGAGATAAAGAGATTGCAATTTAGGCCAAGTTGGAGTATAATGAGCATAGTGAAGGGGATGGGATGGAGGGATGGAGTAGAGAGGTATACGAGCGAGAGAGGGTGTACGATGGGGGAAGGGCAGCGAAATGGCAGTGTACAGGGCGACATGGAGGCGATTTGTTTGTGGCCACCCCTTACGGGTTTAAGGCGTCTGGATATAGATAACTAGATAATTAGGGCTATAGATATAGGTGACGATACACGACTATTAACATTACATCCATTTCCCTTATTTTCTACAATTCCTTTGGCCTACAACGCTTCCTGGCTGACCGTAAGACATCCCTGTGTCCTAATTTAGTCACCTTAATGGCAAAAACAGCAAAACCCAACACTTGCAGCAAGAGGAGACGACTACACACCATCACTACCCCCTAACCAGCAAAACGACGTCTATTGACCTCATCTGTTGAATCTATTTGACCTATGACACTTCCTGGTTGGTAGCAAGATACCTCTGTGTCCTATCTGAATCATGTTAATGGCAAAAACAGCGAAATTTAACCCCAAAACAGTAAAATTTAACACTTACAGCAGGAGACGGAGCCGACACAGCCTCACCCTCTTATCGTCCGAGTACCACTGACTGACCAATGGAATGCCATGCTTGTTCAGCCCAGAAACTCGTGTGAAACTTTACCCAACTACTTTTACAACCCCTAGAGGGCACGGAGGCCCTCTCATCTTCAGGGTAACTCTAGTATTTTATTCTAGCTAATACAAGAGGCAACTATGCACCTGTGAGCTATTTATAAATATCTGAGAGTTAATGCTGTAAATATTAACCCTCCAATGATCGTGACAACTCTAGTACATTTCTTTTATTAGACTCCAGACGATTTTATTCAGCTGGGAATGGGTCTTAGGAGCCTGAGTGCATAAGAGAAAACCGTCGTAGAGGAAGCATCAGGGACCGTAGCAAACAGTGTCAGAAAATATACTTAGATGTTTACCATACTCTATTCACTTTCACTTTGTCTAATATTGCCATTTCTCCTCACCTTAAATGCTGAGCTGTAAGGATACATTAGAATATAGAACAATACTCTCTTTTCCCTAACTGGACCTAAAATTACCATCTCTCCACCTTGAATGCTGAGTTGTAACAATAGATGAACACCAAAACATGATGCCGGTCACGAAGAAGTGCTATGTAAAGGATGTAGTGATATACCATTTTCATTTCCTGGCACTGGGCTACGTGAAATAAGTAAAATGACCTACACAAGGATGGAAATCTGGCCCGTATTAGAGGAAGAACGGTGTAGTCACGAAAAGGTGTTATGGAATGCATATAGAACTTCTACTTTAACTTGGCCTAAAATTGCGATCTCTCCATCTTGAATGCTGAGCTGTAACAAGAGCCTGACATTAGAATATGATGCTGGTCACGAAAAAGTGCTGCTGAAGATATGTAGAGCCGTGTTATCGTCTTCTTCTGCCTGTAATTATGCTATGAGAATAAAGCAGCAAATATAAGCTCTAAGCCATGTTAAGTCTGATAAACTATTCAGACAGCTTAATGGAACGGTCTGATAAAAATTACAGCTATAAACTCATTCTACAACTCCCTAGCACCTCTTCCTTAGCGATTTATTTGCTTATTACACCTTACTCTACTACTGGACTGTAAAAATCATTCAAACTTTGCCATACTCCCCAGAAAAGAAAGCACAAAACGATATTAACCAGCTTTATCCAAAAATATATCGTTAAGGAAGTCTTTGTGTGTGTGTGTGTGTGTGTGTGTGTGTGTGTGTGTGTGTGTGTGTGTGTGTGTGTGTGTGTGTGAGGCCACTGTGTTACCATGACAACCTTCCCACACCACCAAAGTTACATACACACATTTCCCCACCACCAACTTCCGTTAGAGAGTATTGTGTGTGTGTGTGTGTGTGTGTGTGTGTGTGTGTGTGTGTGTGTGTGTGTGTGTGTGTGTGTGTGTGTGTGTAGGTGTGTGTGTGTGTGTGTGTGTGTGTGTGTGTGTGTGTGTGTGTGTGTGTGTGTGCGGGGGGGGGGGCAGTATGTTACCATGGCAACCTCCCCACACCACCACAGTTACATACACACATTTCCCCACCATCAACTTCCGTTAGAGAGTATTGTGTGTGTGTGTGTGTGTGTGTGTGAGTTTGGGTCGATGTGTGTGTGGGGGGTGGGGAGATGGTGGGTGTATGGTTTCGTGTGGTTGCAGTGTGTGTGTGTGTGTGTGTGTGTGTGTGTGTGTGTGTGTGTCACCTAGCCTAGTCTAACTATATATAACCTCACATAATCTTACCAAACCTCCCCATACCTAACCTAAATTATTCCAACCCAACCTGACCACCAAACCTAATCAAATGCACCCTAACCCTATCTAAAGCGACCTAATCTCACCCAGTCTCACTTAACCTGACCATATCTAACCTAACACAACCCAGCCAAGCCTAAAATGACCTAATCCAACCGAACCTAATCCAGCCTAGCCTAGCCTAGTACAACCCAACCAAAACATATCTAAACCGACCTATTCTAACCGTCTAACCTAATCTGTCTATACTTAATCCACCTGAACACAACCCAACCAAAAATGACCCAGTTCAACCAAACCCTGCCTAAAGTGACTTAACCTAGGTTGATACTGACTATTCATTCTTTAAGATTTCCATGCCTGTGAAAGTCAAACTCAAAGTTTCGCCTGTTCTGTTTATAAGTTGTTTTGTGTGTGTGTGTGTGTGTGTGTGTGTGTGTGTGTGTGTGTGTGTGTCTGTGTGTGTGTGTTAGCTCACTACTTGTCAAAGGACCTTGGTAATACATTAAAAGACATGCTATTAAAGTTGCGGCACAATTATAATATAACGTGCTATGAAGTCAACTTCACTCATAATAACGCCACGCTTCTTCTCCCCTTTCCTGTCTCCTTGCCTTGCGTCTGTCTGTCTTCTGTCTGTGTGTCTTTCTTTCTACCTGTCTCGCTATTGCAAACCACTAACAACTCTCAACTGTCTACAACTTCCTAGAATATCATAGTATCCTGCATTATACTACTTTTTTCAGGGTAACTTGACTCAGATTTTCGTCCTTTTGCCGCTTGCTTCACATGGGTCATTGGCAGAAAAGGGCAGCGCTACGACTCCCCTTCAATAGCACTTTTTTGTGACTTACATGTTCTAGTATTAATCTATTGCTACAACTTAGTATTCAAGTTGGAGAGATGGAAATTTTAGGCCATGTTAGAGTAAAATGGGTACAGAATTAATAAAGACAAACAGCATACCTTTGGTGGGTGCAGTGGGAACAAGGCGACGGATCGCAGGCTGGAGGAGAATGGCGGAAAAATTCAGCAATATCTAACACCAGCTTGTAAAATGACGTCAACAACACTCGCGCCTCACAATCGGTTTAAACTCCCGTCCACTTTATCACTAAACACCTTTGGTTCTGAAGTGTAGTAACAGAAAATAAAATAATCGTGTAGACGTGATGTACTGATGCACTCTCTCCACAGAGTCTACCTCTGACCTACTGTTTATTGCTTGTTCGTCACAATGCTTCGAAATTGATGAGTCTCTCGGACATGAAGGCTGACTGAACCTTTATCCCTGTCTTGTAGTCCTGACCTCTTTCTGAATGCTATAAAAAAAAAAAAACGAATTACTTCATCCTAACCTAACTCAAAGTCTAATGACAGAGATGATCTGCTCGCTTGACTTCCCCGCGCACCTTTTGTGACGCCGCAGACTAAGTCGGGGTGAGTTTTCTGTTCAGAGAAAAACAATAAAATGGATGGGTAACTGCGAAAAATTAGTCACTGTCCGCTGACTCTTCCTGCTCGGCTTCCAGCGACAACGTTCCCAAGATTGTAAGGGCTTCTACGGAACGGCAAATTCAAAATCTAAATAAAGAAGAAAATCTGGTGACTTTTTTCCATATTTTTGCTAAGAAATAGGAGGGCAGAGAAAGGCAGACAGACTGGCAGACAGGCAGGCAGACAGATAGACTCATGCATAAACCGGGCCCAATACAGTACATAACTTCCTCTCGCTTTCGAGGTCAGTTGTACTAGCATCCCATTTAGCAAGAGATTTTCTCGCCTTTCTTAGTAGGCTACCCATTTTGTTTGCATCCATATTCGTACCAGATCATGTTAGTCAACAATGATGTGCGTATTTGGGGATTAATAAAGCTTTAGTGCCATTTTGTATATGAGAGAAAAAGGCAGTGAAATATCGATAGTATCCCCCAACAAACTGACACCACAACCTTCTCCCGTTCGCCTCTGCCTGGGTTTTTTTCCCTTAATCATTCTTTTCCCCAAATGGAGAGTTGTGGCAGACTCCTGTATTCCATAACTAGCATGTTATTCGCTCCAAGTACAGATTTTTACGCGAAAATCTTGCTCGTCATTGGCCACGAGATTTTAGGTAAAGAGAATCTGAAGTGATGTAGGGGCTGGGAACCCTCTGTATCTTGACTGCTTTTGGGCTGGGAGTTTACTGTTAGTGGTAATAGTAGTAGGAGTAGTAGTAGTAGTGTAACTTGCAATACTTTGGTGATAGAAACTCCGTGTACAAACAGCATGATAAGGAGTTTATTACAAGCTCACAATAAAATAGTCTGCCCGTGTCGGCTGTCTGATAAGAACTGATGTAATAACGCCGTCTTCAGGCGTGGGAAAGGGTGCTGACCTAGCAAGATTAGTGGGGGCATGTATGCATTGGGGGGGGACATATATACATCGGGGGTAGACATATTGTGGAGCGGGTAGAGTAGTAGTAGTAGTAATAGTAATAGTAGTAGTAGTAGTAGTAGCTTGAGAGATAAGCATTCCAGATTTCACTGACGAATATCACCAAACCTTCAGGCTAACAGTGTCAGGGTAGAGCTACAGCATCCGAGCAGTGACTGGCTTGATCAGTTCCTTTTAATGATATGGTCGACATTTTTTTTTTCAGCTTTTGTTACCTCTGCACTTCAAAACTTTCAAAGTTTTCCAATCATAATTTCAGATAGTAGTTTATCTTAAAGGTACTACTGAGTTTAGAGCCTTCATGACTAACACCACATAGTAGAGAACCAACAAATCCAGTACTCCAGTGCTAGAGAAGCCAGGTGCGGTGCTTGTGTGAAACTTTACCCAGCTACTTTTACATCCACTAGAGGACACGATTTTCAAGTTAAAATCCATAAAGAAACGAGGTTAGATGGAAGACAATGTCTGAAAAGAGGAGTGAAACACCCGTAGACTTTATTTTTCATTTTTTCCCCCCCCCTCTCCCTATTATACCTATCGAACCCCAGTATATACAGGAAAATTCATGGATACCATTTTTAGATAAAACCCACATCCATTACCCGTTTCATTTTGGGCAAAATGTTTCTTTTGCTTTTCTCTAAAATGCCACATTTGAAAAAGTGATCCATTTTTACCCATGTCGCTTTGGAGGTATCGTGATGAGACCTAGCTCACGGGACAGAGCAGTAAAAAATGGGGGAGACTGATTGAACGGCCGTCGCTGTAGCTCAGTTTTGCTTTAAAATGTTGCGTAGTGCAAGTATGATACTGGAGGCGCCATCTACCAGGCTTATAATCTGTGGCCCAGGAGGACGAGCCTGGCACTGAAAACACAAAAGTATGTCTCTTCGCGATACCTTCAAAGAGAAATGAGTAAAAATGGGTCACTTTTTTAAATGTGGCAATTTAGAGGAAACCAAACGAGGTATTTTGCCCAAAGTGAAACGGGTAATAAGTGTGGGTTTTATCTGAAAATGGCATCCAAGATTTTCCCTGTAAACACTGGGGTTCGATTGTTATAACAGGGAGAAAAAAAAAAAATTTACACAATTTACGGCGAGAATTGCTTTTGTTCCTGAACACTTAATATGACCGCAAGTGTTTAGCATTTGCCTTGTTAATAATTTGCCAAGTAACAAGGCAGCAGAAAGTGAGAAGTGTGAACATTAGGGTTAGGGTTGCGAGAGGCAGACTGAAAAAAAACAAAAAAAACTGGGGCGAGGTCATTGAGCGTGACCTCAGGGATAAGGGACTGAACAGGGAGGCTGCCAGAGATGAAGCTGCATGGAAAGCCGCTATCAGGTGACCAAGGCCGACACATGCAAGCAGGTTGGTGCCTTTATAAACGAAACGACACGAAACGATACATGCATGATATAATAACTAAAAAGGGAAGGTAGAGTTAGACTCTTGCGCACGTATGGTGGTAAGCTCCGCCCATTGTTTGGCGTTCCCCGCCACCCTGCTCCCTCGTGACGTCACCAGGAGCACCAAATTGGCTCTGTCAAACCAGACCAAAATTTGTATCTTCTGTTCTTTTGCTGCAGACATCACACTAATGATATGTATATGCATATACAGTACATGTCAATATAATATGAGGTTATCAGCTGAATTTTGACAGTTTAGTTGCGGGGATAACTTTCCCTTTCATATAAGAACTACGTTAGCAGTTTTACCATACATTAACTCACCATCACGGTAAAATAATGAGACATTTCCCATGCTCACCATGGTTTTGGCCAGCTGTTTTATTATGTGGAGTGTGATGACAATAACACTATTACAGTACTTATTGCTTATTTCTATGGAACCTTAGTCCAAGTAGCATAATAATGCTTTCATTTTGGCAACTTCATCATAATTGACAGAATGTTGCAAGGTTACATAACCTAAAAATGGATTGTAGTTTCTTAAAATGACCATTCGATTAGGTTATACATTTGGCAGAAAATTACTTTGTATTTTCCTTTAATGATTTTGTACCTTATTTCTACTTACTTGCCTGAGAACCAAACCTTCACTTGTAGTAATACTTTGCAGAGGTTGTATAAAAGACATAACAAAATACATATACAACTATAAGCTTTATTTTTTTTTAATATATTGCATATATGAAATAACAAATTATCACATAATACTGGCCACAGCTTATGGGTAGAGAGAATACAAAAGTTTGTAAGGAAGTAAGTCCCTGTACATTACATAACTACATACTTAACCCTAAACTTTGGATGTATATATTAGCACACTTAGCATTACACAGCAGGTACAAAGCTGAAATATTAACTGCACACACACCATATTTAATGCTGGACTGATTATCCTGGTACTATTCCTGCACAGCTCATTATTAAAACATGTGACATTCTTTAATATCGGTTCTATTCTTTGGTTCAGTATACTGTATATGCATGCAAGGGAAATACTTAAAACACCTGATATCAAAGTGGATTGTCATACTGTTGTGTACTGCTTAACATGGGTTATAGTAATGATATGCATATGTAATATGGGATGAAACTTCAATAAATACTTAAATGTAAACTTTGTTTCAGAAATGCATCGCATAAATGTCAGAAATCACAGAGGATAATCACACAATATTATTAAGAGTTTGTGAGCAAAGAGCATACTTGAACATTACATAACTACATACCTAGCTTTGAAATTCTGATTAGCAATTTAGCACACTTGGCAACACACTTCAGGTACAAAGCTGAATAATACATTGTATAAGTGTCTAAAACCACAGAGGATTATCACATAATACTGCTAAGAGCTTATGATTAAAGAACATACAAAGGATGTATAAGGAATTTAGTACCTGTACATGACTGCATACTTATCTTTGGTGAGTATGTTAGCACACTTGGTATCAAACTTTAAGTAAAAAAGGAATTATACATTGCATAAATGTCTAAAATCACAGATGATTATCACATTATACTTGTAAGAGCTTATGAGTAAAGAGCATACACAGTATGGAAATTTGGCTTACAAGAGATTTCTAGTTATTTTACAATGATAGCCTCAGGAGGTTGTAATGTATAAGGAATTAGCCTATACCTGTTCATTACATAACTCATTATTATAACATGTGACATTCTGTAACAATGAATTGAGTATGACATTTAACTACACTCCATATTTAGGTCTACCTATTATTATTTGACTTTTTGTAATTTTCTTAAACTTTTTTTGCATGTTACCGAGACTCACTTCCTTATTCAGTTTCCGTATACGAAACTGTAATCTGCAGCGCAGATAGAATTCTATGACATCTTTAGGAATTTCAGGGACGATATTAGTTGCCTTGTTGACCATTGACCCAGGTGAGTTGCTCCCTGCTCTTAACCAGTCTCCATGCTCTTCTTGGAAAACCTTTTCAACCATCATAAATTTTGTAGCATATTGCTGCATCATGCGGTTAAGACCTCCATTACTTTTTAAACTTATCCAGTCAGAAGAGGCATCAGCTACTCCACCAAGGAAGGGATATCTTTTTTTAAACTTGTTGACAATATATCCTAAAACATAAGCATGTCCTTCAGTTTCATTTTCTGGTATACAATGTTGATCAAACAAGATGGTTTCATCCATAGTGTCATCATTTACCAAGTCTTCAACCACAATATCTCTACATAAATCTGCACTAATACAGAGGTTGTCTAAGATGTTTGCTGAATTCTTTTTAATAGGTGAACTACAAGCTTTAAAATTTTGTAATCCTTTTGCAATACTTGGATCATCTCCATCAAATTCAGTATTTGCTTTTAAAGATAGAAGAACTTGTTTATGACCTACCGGTAGTATACTCGTATATCTCTTGATTCTCTGTTTGAAAGTAACTGGACAAGGGTGGTCGTAAAAACTACCCATCTGACGAATCACCCCAAAGAAATTTTCTAAAACATCCTGATTCAAGCGTCTGGTGAACAAGTAAGTGAATCCAAATCTTTTATGCAAATCATCATACATGGAAACAAGTGATTTAGATGTAATGACAATTCCATTCTGAAAAGGATACACTTTGTTTGATACTTTTGATACACTTTGTTTGATACTTTTGATAACTTAATCAAAGATCTCATTTTATTAATTATGTCCATTTGGTAAGAGGAATGGCAAAATGGCTCTCTCTCCTTCTTATCCTCTGCACCACTGGAATTCAGTACATCAAACCACTGGTCAACAATAAGAATGAAATCAGCTGTTGCCCTCCAGTTGCCACTTTTCAAACCTTGATTTTTCCCCAGCTGTTTAATAGCTTTGCCCACTGAAGATGAGAGGAGATGTGCTGCACTTCTGACCTTTTGCTGTTCTGAACCAGTAACCAGTAGAGATTGCTTGCTAATTTTGTGTGCCATTTTAAAGTCACCACATTCATAATCAACCAATTCAAACAAGGGTATTTTACTGACTGGTCCTAAGGGTGTTTCTATTCCATGATCAAGGAGATTGTTTCAAATTACCTTTAACAAATATGGAGCATCAGCAAATACATAGACACATCTACTTTCATCAGCTGGATTTCTGAAAGATGTGGTGTCCTGGCTTATCCCTAAAGTAGAGAACAAGCCTCTGTTGGAACCACTCATATCACATACTGTACCCCACACCTCAAAACCTACTTCTTCAACACTGTTAATAATGGAAAATAACAGTTCCTTGGTCATTTTTGTGTCAAAATTATAATAAACAGGTTGCTTCCAAATGCCAATAATGCCTCTAGCCATAACAACTTGAACATATTCATGGCTACAATAAAGCTTGTCTGCAGTTCTGTCATACACATAACACCTGTCAACTTTCATTTCATCAAACGATATCATGCAAGCTTTTTCCCCATTGGTCATGGATTGTCCTTTTGCCTTCATCATTCTTAATACTGAGTTTAGAATACCTGGTTCAAAATTAATATCTTTAACCCATTTATTCAAAGTCGAAATTGAAGGAAGAGGCAGTTTCCAGTGCTTTCGGATCCATCTGTAGCATTTGGCACTCACACTTCTAACAGTCAGAGTAAAGGCAATGTCATCTTCAGTCCAATGTCTTGCTGATCTTTTGGTTATTAGACATTTGATCTGAGTATCAGTGAAGTATGGTTTCTGATATTCCTCAACAGTCTTTACTGTATTATTTTTCATACACTGCTTTGCATCGTTAATGGCAAAAATTAATTTTTTTTTGTCAACTTTTAACATTTTATTTTTATATCTCAACTTTAAATTTTCTTTTTTTAATCTTTCAATATCACTCTGTTGTTTCTCCAACTGCAATTGTAAAAAATTTTCATCAACCAGTGTCAGTGGCAAATTAGAGGAGGCTTTTGACATACTGCTGATGTTGGCTGAAGGAATGGCAAGGGCTGACGGCAGGAGGTCAGCACCGGTTGTAGGCATGGCAGAGGCTGATGGTAGGTGGTCAGCGCTGGTTGTAGGCATGGCAGAGGCTGACGGCAGGTGCTCAGCGCTGGTTGTAGGCATGGAAAGAGCTGGTGGCAGGTGCTCAGAGCTGGTTGTAGGCATGGTAGGAACTGACGGCAGGTGCTCAGTGCTGGTTGTAGGCATGGTAGGAGCTGATGGCAGGTGCTCAGCACTGGTTGTAGGCATCGTAGGAGCTGATTGTGGATGACCAGTATTTCTAGGAGGAACAGTATCCTCTGTAGTAACAGCACCTGAAATAAGTATATTATGGTATAAAGACTGAAGGAGAAGAAGAAGAATATAAGAGAGCAGTGGATGAGCGATTAGACAGGTACAAGTGGGAACAGATGAGCAATGTGGAAGGAATGAACAAGATATTTGTGGAGGAAATATGTGCAGCATGTGAGGAAGTATGTGGAGTGAGGAGGAGATGCAAGGGAGAGCAAGGAACAGCATGGTGATGTGATGAGGTGAAAGTGGCTCTGGCACAAAAGAAGAAAGTGTATAAGAAATGGATGATAAGTAAAGGGCAAGGAGAAATAGAGAGAAGGAAGCAGGAATTATATGTAGGAGAGAGGTAAAATTGATAGTACGAGAGGTTAGGAGGAGGAACTGGAGTGAGAAGTGGAAGGAATCAAAGAAATTGTTCTTGAAGGAGGTGAAAATAGTGCAATAGGGTGATAAGGGAAGTGTTAGTAAAACTTAGTAAAGGGAAGTAATAAGGGCATGTTAGGCAAGGTTGCATAATAGTGTATGACATATTGTGATGGCATGTTACATGTTCATACTTCCTCCTTTATATATTACAGCTCATCAGCATACACCACTATGTAGTCAAAAGGGGTTAAAAATTATATATTAGGGTTGAACTCAAACTTCAATGTTCATATTTTGAAGGCCAGGTATGAGCACTAGCTAAATCTGATTTACTTTAAATGAAGCATAACCATACCTGTGAAAGTTAATGTTTTAGTGTTTTTTCAATGGGATGATAATGAACCTTATGAAAAAAAAAAAAAAAACATTCACTCCAATATATGGTACCCAAACTATATTGTAATTGGATCCAAAATATGAATTATTGCTCAATCAATAAACCTGTCCATTTTTTTGTAAAGTTTAAATCACTTACAGGTACCAGCAATGTGAAAAAAGCAATGTGTAAAAATCTTCCTAACTTTACTTCTTAATTAATGCCAATGGGCAAAAATCCCTATTGACATTTCTGCATGCAAAATGTTGTTGCTAGTTTTGGTTAGCCTCAGTCCTGCCAGGCCAGCAGGCCCATCTGCAGCTGGTTTGCAACTGCCCCTGTAATTTGTAATACAGCAATATACAGCTACTGTACCTTTTAAGAGGAAATTCAGTGTACACCAGACATCTGATGGCCTATCCTTTTCAGGGGATGGTTGAATTGTAGTTGAACCACTTGAGTTCCACACCAATTCTGCAGCAAGCTTCCTGCTATTCCTTTCAGTAATCCGCTTCTGCCTTTTGGTTGTGGATGATTCTGTAAATGATGATAGAGCCTGGATTATAGTTCCAAAACATGAACAGCACCTTGGTAAAATAACTCTAACATGACCTCATTTGACACCCTGGTATTTAAGTATTTTACAAGTTGGCAATGTGCAGTTCAGGTTAGTTATGTGAATTATTTTGGTTATTATTTCCAACTGGGATTATGGGGGTTCACTGATCCTGAGGGAGTACTGTATACTATACACATATAATATTCCTGAACTGTTTATTGCCTACTTGTAAAAACTTGCCAGTATTTATACAGCCTTATGCAAATAGATGTAACTTAACAAGTATCCTAACGTTACTGTGGGTAATGCTAACATTACAAAAATAATCATATCTCTCTATGTCTGCAAAGGATGATTAATTACAAGTAAATGTTCTACATTACCATATTGGAAGCTGCCTCATAACTCATTTACTGTAAATTGTCTCAAAACCACACCACTGAAGTTTAAATTTTCCATAGTCCATGAAAATATGTTTAAAAATTCTGCTAGATATTTGCTCTGATCAACACAATCGTTAACAGTTATTTTAGATGACTTCCGTCACCATGTATGCGCAAGCCATTTTACCTACGGTACCTATCTTCATTTTCATGTGTTCTTTGGCAGATTTATGTCTGGAACTGCATCAGGTTTCAGTAGGCGAACCATAGCAGGTGGTTCTCTGGAAGTTCGTATTTCAAATGTCTGGCATACTGGGACTGGCTAAAATGATAAGAGCAGACTCGGCCAGCATCTGGAGAAAATGTGTCTGCTCTTCTGCACAAGCTTATCCATTTTTTTCTGATTTCACTGTTTTTTGGTAATCTATGGAGTTTATAAACAGTTCCCTTACTCCTCCCGCTACACCCATAGACGCTACTGCAGCCCATTTGTATTAAAAGTACTAATTAAAGCAAAAAAACAAATAAGTGAATCACCACCGTGGTTCAATATATCACCAGACATAAACAGAATCATAGCGCCAGCCTACGTCATAATGGCGCTCAGCCAATGAAATGCGAGATGCGCAGAACACCAAAAAAATGGTGATCTTATGAGTCTACCTTCTCTTTTTAGTTATTTTATCATGGATACATGGTTTCACAATGAGCCTTGCTGCTGCTGTTACTGTCTTCCTAAGGCAAACAGTTCTGAATGATAGTTTGAGCTGATATGTTGTATGATCCACGGTTTAAATGAGCCCTGATGCTGTCAGCGTTTTCCTGCTAAGGCAAATAATTGTGAATGGTAGTTTGATTTTATATGTTGTATAAACTTCATGCTATACGAGGTGTTGATAGTAATGGCAGGCATGGCAGGCAGACACATCAGTGAAAACTTTTTTTTTTTTTTTTTTTTTTTTTTGAATGGCTCGTCCATGTTTTCAAAATGTAAAGACGGGAAAGGGTAAAGATACTTTTTTTTGATAGGGTAAACGCACACATTAAAGAAGAAAATGGAAATTTAAAAAATCAGAAAAGATAAAATTCAGCACTCAACCGCCACTAGCTGCTCCGACAGATGGCGTCTAAGGCCTGCATGGGTTCAGTGGGTATCCGAGACGCCCACCCACATGGTATCCCTCCAGGGGCTTCTGTGCCGCCCACGCCCACACACAACACTGCAGGGGAATATCCAAGTGAGTATTACATGTATTTCCTTTCGTTATTACAGTCGTTACAGTAGCAGAGTACAGGAACATTTTTTATTAGTTTTTAGAATCTATAAACATCACCACATAACCACATAACCACATAACAACACATAACATGTCCACATAACAGAACCACATAGCATAACCACATAACAACCACATAGCAATCACATAACGTAACCGCATAAGATAACCACATAACATAAACAGTGGTGGAGTTATGGGTTAAATCACAAAACACTGACGGCAATATCACACTGAGCAGATTACTATACCAGCGTTGTATCCTTTCTCTACATTAGTTTTTCTACCTATCTATAGCCAGACGCCCTAATCCCCTAAGGAGTGGCCACAAACAAATCGCCTCCATGTCGCCCTGTCCCCCGTCATTTCACTGCCCTGCTCCCTGTTCACACACTCCTCTCCCATATACTAGTTTTTTATTGTTGTCAAAACTGAAAATCAAGTGTATGTTTGAACTTAAGATATACACCTACAATTAGAGTTAGTGCGGATTATAATTATTAAGATTCAGAGAGAGAGAGAGAGAGAGAGAGATTCGCCACAGTGAGGTGTTGGGATGAGTGTGGAGGTTTGGTTCCCGAATGGTCGCCGCATTTGCGTCTCCACCCAGTGAACAGGGGCATTACAGTAGGCTGCACATCACCCCGTTATTTAGTTATATGGTTGCCAACCAGCTCTGTAAATGGTTTCCTGGGTTGCAGGAAACCATTAAGCTTCTCACTCAGTGTAATGCCATCTGAAATGGAAAGAAAGTAATAAAGCGAAAGGATGACGGAAGAAACAAGATGAGAGCAAAACTGGCATAGAATAACAGTGATAAAGGTAATGGAAGTAGGCAGCACTACATCAAGTGAGTGGATGGCTGCCACCACGTACGACCATAAGAAACATAACAGACGTTTCGTATTTTATTTATTTTTTTTTAATTATTTATTTTTTTATTGTTCTTCCTACTACCATGCGCTGTGGTCAGTTGTCATGTGTGGCCAGCCACCATGGAGGCAGATGAAGACTTCCACAATAACCTGTTTTCCCGCTGCTATACCAGTCATTCCAGAATTTTAGGTCCCATTGGAGACTTCGTATCGCATTTTTCTTGGCGATTTATTGTGCAAGCTACACCTGAGTTTCTCGTTTTCTTTTCTATCAGCTTTATATCATTTCCATCAACATCATAGGGGACACTGTGCTGTCATGCGAAGAAAGCGTTAATGAAGAGCTGTTACAAACTGTCTCTTTTATGATATTTATATGTTTAGGAACAACCTGGTTTGCCTTAGACGCATATAAGAGGATAAACAAATATAATAACATGTAGAATAAACAGCTAACGTATAGTACAATAGCTAAGAAGCCTCCCACGCCCTCCTCAATGACCGTAGCAAGTTTTTAACACTGACTGGTGGATGGATGGATGGAAAAAATGAGACCAGTAGCAAACAACGAGACCATCTGGCACCGGGGCAGAAAAAGGCAACAGCAGAAAGAAGGGGAAATTAAGGAAAAAATAAAAATAAAAGAGAGCAGACAAGCTATAGACTGGAAAGGACACCACCATGACGAAGAAAGGCCACAAGACGAGCAAAAGAAAAAGAGGGAGACAAGGAAGAAGGACGTGGGAAACAGTGAGACGGGAATGACAAGTGAACAAACAGGGAGATGATCACCTGACATGAGATAACCATGGATGAGTCGAGTATGACCCAATCGAAGGCGCGCCAGCACGGTCCCTCAATGCTTGTACCTACGGCCAGGTGAAGACCACAGAAAGACGAATGGCTTCACAGAGCTGAGTTTATTGCGCGTATCTTGCGACCAGAGTCACTGTCAAACCTGAAAACCAAGGACTTGAACAGAGGGAAAAAATAAGAAAAGAACACTGAGAAGGGAAAAGGAAGCGGGGAGAGAAGTGGGAGACTGGGCATAAAGATCTACAGCAACATTACCGGGAATGCCCGAATGACCAGGAACCCAGCAAAATCGGACAACTTTACGACGTACGGAGAAACGAAACCGCCACTGTAGGATCTTCAGCACAAAAAGATGTGTGCATGGGTCAGAAGGAAGGAGCTACAGTGCACTAAAATAATCAGTAAAAATGGTGAAAGATGAAGACGAAATAGAAATTCGACAGAGGGCAAAGAGGATGGCATAACGATCAGCTGCTAAGACACAGGCAATAAATGGTATTCTGGACAGTACTGATGTGTGTAAACAGGAATCGAAGGACAGTGAGCAAACAAGTGTGTAAGGAAGAGGGAACGAAGCAAATCTGGGGGAGAGGAAGAGTTCGAGAATGACAAAATAGAAGAGCAAATACAGGGACGAGGTAAGAGCCATGGGGGATAGAGGCAGGGACTATAAGGGAGGATATCAGGAATGGACAGAGAGAAAGACTTAAGCAAAGATTGTAGTCGGACAGAGAAAGGGGGCGACAAACAGTTTTTGACATTTTAACCCATTCAGACCAATGACGTATTGTGGTGCATTGTTTTCTTTACCTCCACACGATTTTTGTCTTGTTCTCTCTACCTCCACATGATTTTTGTCTTGTTCTCTCTACCTCCACACGATTTTTGTCTTGTTCTCTCTACCTCCACAAGATTTTTGTCTTGTTCTCTAAACCTCCACACGATTTTTGTCTTGTTCTCTATACCTCCACACGATTTTTGTCTTCTCTCTACCTCCACAAGGTTTTTGTCTGGTTCTCTATACCTCCACAGGATTTTTCTCTTGTTCTCTATATCTCCACTCGATTTTATGCAGCTGTGGGGAAACCTCTGGTAATGATGCCCTAATTATGTGGATCATCCTGAATCATCCTCTCTCCCTCTCTCTCTTGTTTAAGGGGTTGATAAACTTATACAGTACTGCTTTCCATTATGCCCATCATTATAAAAGAACTATATGGTGTGTGTGTGTGTGTGTGTGTGTGTGTGTGTGTGTGTGTGTGTCCTTCTTTTCAGTGATTTTTGTGTTGTATGTGTATGTGTTTTCTTGGTTCTGTCTTCTCTCTTCACTTCTTTTCTTCTGGGGGGTTATCTATTTATCTATCTATTGCCAGACGCCATAATCCGTAAGGGGTGGCCATTTGACTTTATTTGTTTTACGAGGAGGGGCACTAACCCTCCACTAACCCACTTGTTGACACAAAGGGAGCACGTATGGTTTGGTTATATGGGTACCACCCAGCGTTGTAAATGGTTTCTTGGCTTACAGGAAACCATTTGGCTTGTCACGCAATGTACAGCCACATGTAAAGGAAAGAAAAGCAATGAGAAGTTACAGGAAAGATGGGAGAAATAGGAAGAGAGGAGGGCAGGCACAGAAAAAGATTAATAAAGGTTAAGGAAGAAGTAGGCAGCACTACATCAAGTGAGTGGATGATGGGGGTTATGCGGTTTAAAAATCAAAGACAGCGAAATATTCAGAGAAACATCATTCAGGCCAAATGTCATCGAAAATATGAGTAAGGAAGTTTTTCTTTTCTCTTTTTTTTCTTTTTTTTTCTTTTTTTACTGGACTGTCAGGGTCAATAGTACCTTTACACTCACTCAGAATTGTCTCTTACCCTATAGTGATTTTGCTGAACGAATAATCTTGAGTTGGAATTTTGCTCCATTATTAAGGAACCCCAGTGACTGTACTGTACTATAACACGATCTAATATTCACCGTCACTTCTATGCCAGTTGAGGAGATGGAAAGGGTTACCATAAATAATCTTAGGTAATAGCAGTCCACACACACACACACACACACACACACACACACACACACACACACACACACACACACACACACACACACAGAGTAAAAAAATGAAGGATGTTTTCTGATGTTCGGGGGTGACTTAGAAAAATGGAGGACAGGACAGAATGCTAGTAGGAGATTATTAACGAAACTTGCTCGTGATTTTATCTTTCATACTCTTCTGCCGTCATAATTATCCACCGTCAGCGATTTGCAGATATTTAGATTCCAGTTCCGGCTGTAGGATTTTGAAAAAGTCCCCAAGCTTTCATACTCGAGGTGAAGTGCTTTTGTTTGAAGATAAAGACCATGTTTCGAGGAAAATTACTTAGGAGTGTTGGCTGAAAGAAGTCAACCCAACTACCTGAGCCAACACCACCGCCATTTCCGTGAACACTCCAAAAGATTAGGCCACCTGGGGATTTACTTCGTTCCTTATTTGTTTTACGCTATCCGAACTTTTATACAACACTAATGGATTAATCTGGTACAAAAGGGTAAACAGACAAGCTTAAAATATGTGACAGATATTTTCCAGTACGTTAGTATCATTGTCATCACATCCACCATCATCAGTAACTCGAATACCAATACCGCCTTCTTGACCACCATTATCATACTTAACCTCTTAAGTTCAATGTCGCTTTTTTTTTTCCTGGCTTTCATAAAACGAGCATAATTATGTTACTAGACATTTTTTGAACATGAGGGGTTAGATATTTTTTTTATTAGTTTGTTTTTTCTTTCTCTGTTCATCATTTGTACAAAGATAAAATATATAGTCGTCATTAAGCCATTCACTAAGACAGGTCTCATCAGAACTGAGTAATACTGACGAGTAGTAGTAAGAATCAAATAAAAATAGATCACCAATTTGACGGGGCTAATGCTACCACATCCACTGTCATCATCAGCACTGTATATAAGTGTTCCAAGAGAAGGACAATTATTTTCTGCAGAAGGATTTAAGAGGCCAACATAAAGCTTACTACGTTTTACAGGAGATCCAGTACGATTCATCTGTCAACTTTTGTGTTAACTGGTCTGTAATGCAGGATATAGTTCGGCGCATGCATTTAACTCTTTTAGTGGAAAACTCCCTGTTTTCCTTTTCATTTCGGTTAACGTTAAGAGATATTATTGCACTGAAGAGAAGTATTGAGCACTCAGATTATTGTGTCCTAGTACGATTAATGTTTCGAGAGGGAATAAACAAATTTGCATTTATTCCAACTTTTGTTGGAGCATAAAGAACTTAAGTTTACGAAGAACTATTCTTTCAGTTCATATGGAGAACTATCTTTTTCATTTCAACGAAAATCATCACAACCAAAGTATTAAGGGTTCAAGCCAGCTAACCCGTGATTAACAGAAATAAAGTATGGTCTATGAGTCAGCTTTAGTGGTGATTATTCCAGTAACTCGACCGTCATTGGTGACTTGATATTAACAGTCGCGTGTGCAGATGCTCACTCAAAAGACCAAAAACAAAAAAACAGTCATAATAACCAGAAGGCCTAGTGTTAAGCCAGTCCTGAGGAAGCTCATTATTTCAGGTGATGCTTCTACTCTTACACGTAAACGTATACGTCAATATATGTATAAAAGTTAGGCACATTCAACCACCATGAGGCCCAGGTAGCGTCATGAACAGAGTTAATCTGGTTGCATAAATGAGCCATACAATGATCTTTAGTACCATTTTCTGCCTTGTCTTTGAAATGACAAATACCTTCATTCGAGAACTTATATCCTGATTTAGATTTGGGAGACCATAGTTTCGCTCCCTGGATATCAAGAGCTGAACGTATGATTTCGAATGTCATGGGACCTACCTGGACCCACCTGAAAGATAATCACTTTACCTGCTAACTTTGGCGGCAGGTGATCTAACAGTCTAGGCATGTTTGACTTTACACACACTCCGACTGCGTCCTTAAACCATTAAAACTCCCCAGCATTTCTTAGGCCGTGTGTTGGAGGCGTCAGGTGGGTTTACACAGGGGGTTTCCGTGAAGGGTGAGTGATGTAAATGGGTAATGGTGTTCGTGGAAGTGTTTGTGTGAGTGCTGTGGACTTTACCTTTATGGTGTACAGTCCAACCACGCCCCTACCTTCATCCCAGTCAGGCAGCTTTTGTTTTAGTCTGTGTTTAATGTTGTGGTACTTATGTGTGTGTGTGTGTGTGTGTGTGTGTGTGTGTGTGTGGTTTGTTTTAGATTTTTCTATGTGACTGTGCTCTTTTAGCCTCTATGAACTCTCTTCTCTCCTGTTTTCCCTGTTCATCTTCGCTTCTCTTCACTCCTCCCTCTGTTCTTTTTTTTTTTTTTTTTTTAGTTTTTGCTTTGTGTGACAGTGTGATATATGTTTTTCTCACTTTTCTTCTTTCTTCTCTACGACTATTCCACTTTTCTTTCATCTTCTCCATTTTCTTTTTTTTTTTTTTTTGCATTTTTTTTTTTACCTGTGTGACTCTTGTTTCAGTGTCCGTCACCTCTCTTCTCTTCTCTCTCCTCTATTGGCCTTTACTTTTTTTAATTTTCCCTTTTTCCAGCCAGTTATAGTCTGCCTTTTTTTTTGTTTAATGAGGGCTAATGGTTGTATGGGAAATTATTTAATTCCTTTCATGTTGGCTGTGTGCTTATCTTTTACCTTCGCATTCACTCTCTCTCTCTGCATATACGTTTAGTGAGGCCTCATTACCGATTCTGTGGATGTGTTTTTTTTTGCAGCCCTTATGCTCGTAGTGTGTTTGTGTTCTTGCTCTCTTCGTCTCTTCACTTCTCTTCTTTCCCGGAGGTGGAGTGAGACCATTTGCTTAATTATGTGGCACTGGGATTATTTTCACTCCTTTTATATACATGTTTCTTGTGTTTTCCCTGACTGTCGTTTCTAGCTTCACGTTTTCTCTTCTGTTTTTCCCTTCTCTCATTTCTCTTTTCCAGCGGGTTATAATCAGGTCCCTTTTTTTTATTATGTGGCCATGGATTTTTTTTTAAGAGGTGGCTTTAATGCTCGTAGTACGGGAATCAGTAGGATTTTTTTTTCTAAGTCTCCCCTCTTCTGCTATTTTCTTTACTCTTATCTTTTTTATCTCATTGGTCTTTTGATCAGTATTTGAATAATGCTCTGTGTGTGTGTGTGTGTGTGTGTGTGTGTGTGTGTGTGTGTGTGTGTGTGTGTGTGTGTTGGTTGGTTGTTTATGTTCATTCTATGTGATTCCTCTTCTCTTCTCATCTCCTCATCTATGTTCCTACTGCCTGTATTTCCTTTTTTTTTTTGTCTCGCTCTTCTTTCTCTCTCTTCTCTAGTTTCAGTCAGGTTTCTTTGCTTCATGATGTAATTAGTGTTGTTTTAGTGGCTCTTAAATTGGTCTCTCTCTCTCTCTCTCTCTCTCTCTCTCTCTCTCTCTCTCTCTCTCTCTCTCTCTCTCTCTCTTACACACACACACACACACACACACACACACACACACACACACCATTTTTGCCCTCTCACTGCTTCTGTTCTCCATGTCACCTTTATCAACTACCTCCCATTCTCTTTGACTCTCCTCTCTTTCTCTTCCTCTGTGTCCATCTCGCCTTTTGTTCTCAGTTCCTTTAACTCACGTCACCTTTGTACACTGCTTCCCAATTCCCCCCCCCCTCTCTCTCTCTCAGTAGATAGATAGATATATAGATAGATAGGTAGGCTACTGTGGATAGGTAGGTAGATAAATAAATAAATAAATGGATAGATACCTTTATCATGTTTATTACTGCCCATTATCCTGCTTATTATAATCTTTCATATCACTTACTTCTGTCCTCTTTCGTATTCTGTAATTTATATCTCATCTCTAAATGTAGCGTTATCCCCTCGTTTATAAACTTCTCTTTCCTCTACAAGTATCCCATTATCCTCTCTGTTTCTACACTTTCTCTTGCCATTCAGCTCATGTCCTTTCTTTGATAACATCTTATATATATTAGTATCCCTTCCTTTTGTCTTCAATAGCCTCTCGTTACCCCTTAACCCATTTTCTCGTAGTTTACCCCAGTTTTTTCTTCACTGTTTTATATTATTGCCCCATTCCCCTCTTCTCTTGGATTGAACTCCATTGCGTTCACCGTAATATTTCTTTATGAATTACATTTTGTGTTTCGGTTTGTGCACATTCTTTTCGCAGTGATGTGGGTCTCTCTCTCTCTCTCTCTCTCTCTCTCTCTCTCTCTCTCTCTCTCTCTCTCTCCCTCTCTCTCTGCTACAGCCATTTTATTATTTCATTCCAAACATTTCTGCCCCGCCAGTTTTTTACCATTTACAACCCTGTGAAGGCTTTTCCTTCTGACATTTTTATATCCAGCATGAAGACTAGAATGTGTGTGTGTGTGTGTGTGTGTGTGTGTGTGTGTGTGTGTGTGTGTGTGCTGTCTCTGTCTTTTTCTCTCTTATTTTCTGTCTTCCTTTTGTTCAGAAATTGTTTGAAACTCTACAGCTATTTTTCTTTATGTTTTATTGTTTTCTCTCTGAATCTCTTTCCTTTGTGCCTCATTCTTTTTTCTTTTACTCTCCTCCTCCTCCCCTTCCTCTTCTTGCTCCTCCTCCTCCTCCTCCTCCTCCTCCTCCTCCTCCTCTTTTTTTCCTCTACTTCATTCTTCTTCTTCTTCTACTTCTACTATAATCCAACGTCTCTACATACTCTCCATGGCACTTCTTTGTGACTAGCACTGTATTCTAGTATTAGCCTATTGCAACAACTATCTAGATGGAGAGTGTGTAATTCTAGGCCCAGTTAGAGTAAAAAGTGCAATTTGTTTAGAAAAGACCCATCGTACTGAAGAAAAAAAGAAAATGCCGTCACAGCCATCACTACTCTCTCTCTCTCTCTCTCTCTCTCTCTCTCTCTCTCTCTCTCAAGAAGGCAGAAACACCGAGCGAACTGATATGTCATAAAAATGGCCCTTTTGCGTGTCTCAACAATTTCTCTTCACTTCCTAGAACGCCCCGGTCCCCTCGAATCTGCAGAGGTTGGTTTCTCAAGGTTATTTTCCCAGTAGAAGCTGGCGAGGGTCCAGAGGTTTGGGGTTAGGAGAAGGAGAGCGAGGAAGAGAGAGTGAGGAGAGGAGAGGAGGGAGATTAGGTTATATGGGAGTGAGAGGAGAGGGGAAGCACTGGGAAGAAGGAAGTGAGAGGAGAGAGGATGGAGAGGGATAAGAAAGGAGGTTGAGAAGCGTATAGAAGAAAGAGGAGAGAGGAGAGAACAGAAGGAGAGGAGAGAGAGAGAGAGAGAGGAGGAAGGAAACAGAGAGAAAGGAAGAGAGAGGAAAGGAGAGGAGAAGGAAAAGAGAGGAGGGGAGAGGAGTGGAGAGAGGAGGGGAAGGAGAGGGAAGAGGTAGGAGAGAGGGAGGGAGGAAGAGAGAGGAAAGGAGAGAAGAGGGAGAAATAATGAGAGGAAGAACAAAGAGGAGGACAAAATGCAACGGGAAGAAGTAGGATGGAGGAGAGGGGACGAGAAAAGAGATAGGGAGGGAAGAGAAGGCAGGGCGAGTGGAAGGAAAGGAAGAGATGGGGGAAGAGGAGGAAGGATATATATGTTCAAGGGAATGAAAGAGGAGGAGCGAATGTGAGGAGGAAAAGAAGGAGAGGAGAGGGTTATGGAAATAGAGGCTGAGGAGGAGGAGGAGGAGGAGACAAGGAAGTGTAAGGAAAGAGAGGGGTGGAGGGTGGAGACAGAAGCGAGGGCGGAAGAGGAGGAGAAGGAGACTGGAGGGGGGGAAATTACAGGAGGAATATAGATGAAGGCAGAGGAATGTGGACAGAGGAGTAAAAATAATTTAAAAAAAGTAGGGAGATAAGGGATGAAGACGAAGCAGGAGAGAGGAGGAAGATGGAGAAGGGAATGAAGGAGGGGAGAGAAGATGTCGCGTAAGAAAGAGGAAAGGAGACGGAGAGACTGTGGAGAAAAGAAGCTTGGAGGAAAGGAAAAGGGAAGACTGATGGAGATAGAGACGAAACGGGAGGAGGAGGTTGGTAGGGAGTGGAAGAAGAGAGAGAGAGAGAGAGAGAGAGAGATAATGGAGATTCGAGGAATAGGTAAATATCATTAAAAAAAAAAAGTAAGACTATTATTATTATCCAGCCAAATTGGACGACTCACCAAAAAATGAAGAAGCATTTTACTGAGTATTATATTAGTATCATTTTTATAAGTGAGTGCAATTTGCGATATATTTTGGATTTCTCTCTCTCTCTCTCTCTCTCTCTCTCTCTCTCTCTCTCTCTCTCTCTCTCTCTCTCTCTCTCTCTCTCTCTCAGTATTAGTACAAAAGGCAAAATGACCGGTCGCTCTTTCTTGAGTGGCAATATGTGAGCAATAACACCCAGTCTCCCCTCAAATGTTTATACTTTTGGCCCACATTCGACTGACGTTTCCTAACACACTGGGCCTCTATACTGCTTTCATTCTAACTTGGCCAAAAATTGCCATCTCACCATCTTGAATGCTGAGCTGTAACAAGAAATTTACTTTAGATTATGATGCTAGTCACGAAAAAGTGCGATGGAAATTATATAGATCCGTAGTATTGTCCTCTTCCTGCACTGACCCACATTAAATACTCTGCAAAAGGACTAAAATTTGGGCCAAGTTAAGGTAAAAGACATTTAGTCAGTTACAGTGGCTCCCGTGACTCAGGGAAACCATTTGGCTTGTTATTCAGTGTAGAGGCACAAGAAAACAGCACTGCATCAAATGAGTGGATGGTTGTCGGCCCCACCCACCGGATCCACTAATTCTTATTCATCTCACTGCCCTCTCGTCCTTCCCCGACCCTCCCTCCTAAGTGGTGGGCTCAACACAATTGCTTCCAGGATCTTTGCTCCCCATACTCCAAGAAACAATTATTATCCTCCATGTTTTGGCCTGAATATTACTTACACTTAGAGAAACAGAAAAATTATTACCTCTACTGGCGCGTGACTTGGAATGATTGGATTTGTTTTGCGATGGATATAATAAAATTTCACGGTATGTAGTAATTTTTTCTTACAGTATAGAGAACACAGATAGATAGACAGATATTTAGGTAGGTAACGTAAATTACCTTCCATTCTTTTTTTTCCTGAATATTATTTCGTAGTGATATATTTACTAGATATGGGGAAGATGTTGTGTTTTGTTTCATTTTGTTTTTGTTTACATTCTAAGAACTATAATTACCGTCCCAGATTTAACAGAAAGATTATTTACAACTGGCGAAACATAACGAGGGTATTTTCTCTGCTAACCCCTTTCTTACGATGATATATGCTTCTACTTCACTCTCTCTTCCTACTGACGATTTTATTCAGCTTCAAATAGCGCCCTAGTAGTGGACGGGTTAATGAAGGCTGTAGCTAACCCCCCCAGTTCCCAAAGCCTCTCCCTAACTGAATAAAATCGTCTGGAGAGGGCTAGAGTAATTGAAAACTGTGACATTGGAGTGAAGAGAGTAATTGGAGTCTGGGAATAATTTGACTTTTTTGAGATGCATTTAAAAGCTGGGGAAATAAATACAGCCTCTCTCTCTCTCTCTCTCTCTCTCTCTCTCTCTCTCTCTCTCTCTCTCTCATAAGCCCTCACATGGTCGGATTATCTCTAGCATTCATGCCTATGTCGCTGTTTTCAACTGTACAGCTTTAATATTACAGAGAGACGTAATTCTCTCTCTCTCTCTCTCTCTCTCTCTCTCTCTCTCTCTCTCTCTCAACAAACCGCAGACGATTTCATTCAGCTGTGTAAGTCTTAGGAACCTGAGAAAAAGTGTCACCCAATTACCCTCCTTCGGTCGAGAAAGCTCTATGCCAACCAATGTCGACGATTTTATTCAGTCTCACGCGAGCTTGAGCGTGTGAAGGAGCTTTGTTATATTTACTTCTTGTTTATGATTATTTTTATTCGTGATTACTGTAACTCTTTCCTTGGTTATAATTTTCATGTTATAAGTTGTTCTGTTTTAATAATTCCTCCATATCGTCTCACTTTTTTTTCTTCATTTGTTTTCTCATGAATTACCATCCGACTTGCTCCTCCTCCTCCTCCTCCTCCTCCTCCTCCTCCTCTTCCTCTGCCTTGTTAGTGATTATTATAGTCTCTCTAGTTTCCTCGTATTTTTTCCCACTTCGCTGTTTTCATCATCATCATCATCATTACCACCAATCATTATCATCATCATCATCATCATCATTTTTCATCATCATCATCACCACCACATTTACTATCATCACCATCACCACCACCACCACCATCATCATTATCGCCACCACCACCACCACCACCAGTCACTGTCATCATCATCATCATCATCACCACCAACACAATCATCATCATCATTATCACCACGAACACAATCATCATCATCATTATCACCACCAACATAATCATCATCATCATCATCATCAGCCAATTCCCAAAATTCTCCACTCTGACCATTTGATTGTTAGTCTATATCAAATATTATCGTTGTTCTGAAAAACCTAATGTCATCACAGTGAACCGTAATTCTCGTGGGTGTAAGAAGCTTCTTAACACCTCCTTCTTAGCGACTTAGGCAAGAATTCTCGCTACCTTGGGAGGCTATAACCTCTTCCTTAGCGCTTTCTTTTACATATTGCGCTTTGATATTACAGTAGGTTCTGTATCACTTTATTTATTTTGATATGAACATACTTTCCGTAGATAATATACAGGGATGCAATAACACTTCTTCTTTTAGCGATTTATTTTGTATATTTCACCCTTATATTCTCTCCTGTGGTACTTGTACTATTCTTTTTTTTTTAATACAGACATACATGGCATAGATAACATACAAACGGGCCGTAATCAAAAATACCCTGGCAAGAAATATGTAATTGGAAGTCTACGAGAATAAAGGCCATAACTTTTTTAGCCCGAGGTCGTCATTTTAATTAAAACTTCCTACATCCATGTGGGAAGTTTTCTTGCTTTTGTCAATATTATTATTATTATTATTATTATTATTATTATTATTATTATTACTTTTTTTTGAGTGCAGTATTTCAAAGGCTATTTGGCTTAGAGCCTTCAAACGATCAGTTTAGTCGGACGGCTGACGGCTTCTTTTGCCGAAATATGGTAGCAATCCGTCAACCGGATCTCCTGATATTATGCGGAACAAAGAAATGTGAGTCAGCCACGCTATCTCCAGAACAGCTTAAGCTATCTCCAGAACAGCTTAAACTATCTCCAGAACAGCTTAAGCTAGGAAGGTGAAATTTTAATACAAAATATCTTTAAGGCGGACGCAGGCCGGAATAGAGTATGGTTCCAAATCGGTGAATTATTCTCTGAGATCACCTAAGGTAAAAAATTGGGACTTCGGGATATTCCGAATGTCACCTAATTTTCCATGAAGGATTAAATCTAGACCCACCAAACTTACAGACTTATAATCTATGATGACCTAAGGTGACATGCTCAAGATCAGTGACCTTGACCTCAAGGTCCCTTTATAGCTCGGCTTCTAGTAGGCACTGGCTGTGGGTTGTTTTTATCAAAATTGTACATGGACAGTTTTACGGTGTTCTAGTTCATTATTGTTGCTACACTGTTTTTACTCTTATTTCAAATTTTCGTCCCTTAGCAGCTTATTTCGCATAGCCCAGTGGCAGAAAAAGACAATCCTTTCATCAGTACTTCCTCCTGACTAGGATCATATTCTTGTGTTAATCTATTGTTACAACTCAGCGTTCAACGTGGAGAGATGGCGATTTTAAGCCAAGTTAGAGTAAAAAAGGTATACCAAACTCTCGTATATAATTATAGGGGAGAATATTGTAGTAAAAGAGTTAATCAAATCTATATCTAATTCCTCCAACTGAAAAAGTCTCCTCTGAGCTGAATAAAATCGTCTGGATGTAATAAAAATACTGTTAATCAGCAAAATGTTGTCTGATTTAAGGAGTTACTTTTACCCCTTGTGTCTTAATGTTTTCATGATGCTACTATTATCTTACTGAGCTTTTCCATCAGATGTCGTCTTCTAAGCTTTATTCTTACACCGTCAGACAGTTTTATTCAGCTTAGGGGAGGCTTATTGAACTAGGGGGGTTAGATAGAGCCTCAACTAACCTCGTCACTACTTGAGATGCTTCCAAAATATAATCATTTAGTAGTAGCATCTTTTAAACAGAAATGGCGCATCACTGTGAAGGAATTCTCACCACCATAGAGTACATTAAAAACAAAAAAATGCCCCTGAACGTCAACACACCATAACCTGGAAAACAGAATATCGAGAGACAGTACTAGAAAGGTCCGAAAATATTGACTATTGCTCATCACCCACCATTCTTGTACTAAGTGACATTTGGCTGGAGATAACATTGTCTTTACGTTAGATTAACCCTTTCACTTCCATGTCATAGTTTTTTTTTTTTAAGCTGTCTCTGAACGACCTGATGAGAGATTTCAAAAGAAAGGTGTTTAATATGGCCGTCGTTAACCTCCTCATTACCAGAGGCTTTTCTTAAGGTGAAGGAAATCGTCTAAGGGCTAGGAGGAATAATCTAATATGCCATCATTATACTGCAAGGGTAAACTACTTCACTGAGGTATTTTTTTATTATTCAAAGTGCCACCATATGACTTTGCTTAGAAAAGGACAGATCTCACACTTCAGGCTCTCTCTCTCTCTCTCTCTCTCTCTCTCTCTCTCTCTCTCTCTCTCTCTCTCTCTCTCTCTCACACACACACACACACACACACACACAGGTATTTCCCACGTTAACTTTTGTACCACATTTTCGCTACCATCAAACGGCTCTATTCACTTCATACTGCAAGGCGTACGTCCGTCCTTAATTTCTAATAGGCTCTTGTGGAAAGCAGGATGAGTGTCAAACATGGCTGGCATCTCTACATCCCAGAGAAAGGCCTCTGTAACGTGGCATGCAAACTATCTATATTATTTTGTAATCATATTGAAGGGTTATTGTCTTGTCACGTTATTCAGACTTCCTCCCAGGTTCATCATCATCATCATCATCATCATCATCATCATCATCATCAATCACCATCATCATCATCAGCATCATCATCATCATCATCATCAATCACCATCATCATCATCAGCATCATCATCATCATCATCATCACCACGATCGTCACCATTACCATTATCATTACCATCACCATCATCATCACCATCATCAATTATCATCATAACTTTCAACCAGCTTAAAGATGGGGTCAAGTGGAATCCAGGAAGAAGGAAAATGACTGAATGAAAGTACGATGACCATCAGCAACGTGCCCAGTGAAACTAATGATTAAAATCCTTTCCTTTTCTTCACGTTTCCTTAAACAGCTGATAACCATGATGGGAGACAGAGGGATGGGATGACGCAAAATTAGATGGATGATCATGCATTCTCAGTCACACACAAGCATACACCAGGCAGTGCTTATTCATCTCTTGCCAGGCATCCAGTACCAAAATTCATTCAGGGTTAAACATGCCCGTAAGTCGCTTCTGTCTTCTTATGGTAACTTATCACCGCTTTCTCCTGCCACTTCATCCTTCCTTCCCCTCACGTTCATCCGTTCATCACGTTCCCGGGCTATTCCTCACTCTCCCATAAGCCGTTTCCTTCATTACGAGGCGTCTCTCTAAACATAATAAGATACCCTATTGACATCAAAAATATAATACAGAGAAAAAATTGTCATCTTCGTTGTTGATTGGCTGCCCAAGGTCCATACGAAAATGTAAACCTGGTGGACTGCAGGCTGAAGTTGCTCTTTTCTTTTAGTCCACTATCCTCCCTTTGGGGGATAGGGAGTTGCGGGACGTTTGTATAACCGGGTAACTCCACCGCCCAATTATACTGGTGCCAGAGCGAGAAGGCACCCTCTTCAGCCTCAAATGTAGTCATACTGAAGGGATTCACTGCGAGGGCTCTCCACTAAACTGAATATTTATAAGTTTCTGAAGCTAATAAGAAACACAGAAAAGCTTCGTCGTACAGAAAGGATAAAAGCTGCATATATATACAAAGCCAGTTCCACAAAGGCCCAAGCCAAGAGCGATGCATCTTGCCTAACTGGAAACCCAACTAATTCTTTCCCCGGACCGCCCCTGCCCTCACTGCATCATAATTACAGGAGAGGAAGAACGCAAGACGAGGGGGACGCTATTCCTGATTTTTTTCTCTTGTTTAGGTCTTTTCTTCATATTGCCTTACCAGAGACACCTTGACCTTTGCTCCTCAAAACACTGACTCCTTAATTAGATGTACAGTCAAATGTAGAAGGTCCGTCGCCTTCTCCGCTTTATCTGTCAGTGTACAGTAGAATTCATAGGTAACTGGATAAGACATGGGCCCATATCCTCGTCGGTTCGGGAGGCTACCTAGCACCTGCTCCTTAGCGATTTATTTTTGGAGTCTGGCTGGTTAATGTCCTTTAGCACGTTCTCTATGGAGAGTAAGGCGATAAAATATTGGAAAGATTTATGTACCACTGAGAAGGAAAGGAAGGTGTACTGAGCAAAATAAGGCGCTTAGGAAAAAGTGTTAGGGAGTTTCCTTCACCGACGAGAATATGAACCATAGTGGAGAAAGGTACATGTTATTACCCGCAGATGGAGAGATAATATTCACCTCATTCCATTACGTTAAATCCAAGCGTAGATGAATCCAGAGAGGACGAAGAGGCACGAGAGGCGAACGAATTTTTGTATCTAACTGTACATTAACCCCGTGAATCTTGCTGACGTCATTTTAATATTCTTATACTGATCCTGGACTATATTATTTAACCTAGGAAAGTCATTTATTAATTTTCTATAGTGTATCCTGGGCTAAGCAAATTCTTCTGAAAACTGAAATTAAAACGTAGATAGAAAAATGAAAGTTAAGAGTTGCATAGGAGGAAATTAGTAGAAGTTAAAATTACAGTATGGCATATTCAGGTGACACAGGACACGTAGCACAGACATAACGAAAACGTAGCACAGACATATCGAAACGTAGCACAGACATAACGAAACGTGGCACAGACATAGCGAAACGTAGCACAGACATAGCGAAACGTAGCACAGACATAACGAAAACGTGGCACAGACATAGCGAAACGTAACACAGATATATCGAAACGTAGCACAGACATATCGAAACGTAGCACAGACATATCAAAAAGTAGCACAGACATACCGATAAACGTAGCACAGACATCTAAATAACGCACATTGATAGACACTAGAAAACGTAGCACAGACATACTGAAAACGTAGCACAGACATACTGAAAACGTAGCACAGGCATACTGAAAACGTAGCACAGACATCGAAAACGTAGCACAGACATATAAAAAACATAGCACAATGATATCTGAACCGCAGCACAAATGTATAAGAAAACATAGTACAATAATATCGAAAAAGTAGTACAAACATTACAAAAACGCAGCATGTACATAACAAAAGCATAGCACAAACACATCATTCAGGACATAACAGAGGCTTGCATCCATTCCCTCCTCATTCAAGCCAGATGAATGATTTGTTCCTGAATAAAAAAAGGGAAATGAAAAAACCTCTAGGCCCACATGAAAGGAAGGTCAATTTCCATATCAAAAGAGTGGCGAAGAAGAAATCACGAGAGGGAACATGGGGTGAAAAAAGAAAACGAGAGAGAGGGGGGAGGGGGGGAGAGAAAGAGAGGAGAGGGGGAGAAGAGGGAGAAGGATAGAAATGGGGAAGGGAAGAGGGAAGGGAGAGGGAGACACAGACAGAAGACAGATGGGAAACGAGAGAAAAGAATGCGAAAAAAAAAAAAAAAGTGGGAGAGAGAGAGGCGAAGAGGAAGAGGGATAGAAATGGGGAAGGGAAGAGGGAGAGGGAGAGAGTCTAAGGAAAGAGAAAAACGACAGAAAAGAAAGCTAAAAAAAAGTGAGAGCGAAATCGTGAGAACCCCATCCCCACATGAAGGCGAAAGAGGTAAGCATACTACACACAGCCCGGGACACTGACAAAAGCGGGGCCCACAAAAGTCTTCATCCTGGCCGGGGTTTTCACTGAGCGGGAAGGGTGGGTGCCTTTGTGTGGGACTGGAAGGAGGAGGAGGAGGGGAATGTGTGCAGGGAAGGATGAAGAGGAAGAGAAGAAGGAAGAAGAGGAAGAGGAACAGGCAGGAGGAGCAGGAGGAAAAAGAAGAGGGAGAAGGGTGTGGCGCGTTTGTATGGGGCTGTGGGGAAGAGTAGGGGAATGTGTGATGGGAAGGATGGAGAGGAAGAGGTCGAGAAAAAATTGGAGGAGGAGGAGGAGGAGAAGGACGAAGAGGAATATAATGGAGCAAAGAAGGAGAAGGGTGGAGCACCTTTGTGTAGAACTGGGAGGAGGGATAAGGGTATATGTGATGAGAAGGAGGAAGAGGAGGAGGAGAAGGCGGAGAAGGAGGGTGAGGAGGAGGAAGAAGAGGAAGAGAAGGGTGAAGTGCTTTTGTGTGGGGAAGGGAGGAAGAGCAGAGGTATGTATGACTGGAATGAGGATGAGGAAGAAGAGCAGAATGCAGATGAGAAAGAGAGAGAGTGAGAGGAATAGTTGGAAAACAATAAGGAGAGGAGGAAGCAGGGGTACGTATGCTGGAGGGGGGACAAGAAAAGAAGGGGAAGGCAGAGCAAGAGGAGGAGGAAGAGAAAGGAAAGTGGAGAAGGAATAGGAGATCGGATTGTGCGTGTGTATGATGGGACAGAGCAAGAAGGGGGTAGAGAAGAGGGAGGAGAAGAAGGAAGCAGAAGAGGAAAGGGAAAAGAACGAGTAAAAGGAGGAGGAAAAGGAAGAGGAAGAGAAAAGAGAGGAGGAGGAGGAGGAAGAGGAACAGGAAGAGAGACTGAAGCAGTAGGAAAAGCGGGAAAAAGCGGAGGACTTGTATGTTGATGCTGAGGAAGAGGATGAGGAGAAGAAGGAAGAGATGGGAAAGAGTGGGAAGAGAAAAAGAAGATGAAAGGGGAAAGGAGGAGGAGGGGTTGAAGGGACAGAAAGAGAAGGGCGAAGAAGAAGAGGAGGAGGAGGAGGAGGGGTAGGTAAAGAAGAAGAGTAGGAGGAGGGGGAATAGGAGGAGGAGGAGGAATCAAACGAGGAGTAACGAGAGTATGCAAAGGTTTGATGGTGCGACGATAGAAGATGAGAAAGAGGATGAGGATCAGGAGGAGAAAGGAAGGCAGGCGGAGAAGGAAGAAAGAATATATAGTAAGAATAAGAAGAGGAGGATGAAGAGAAGGAAGTAGGAAGGAAAGGAGAGAGGAAGACCAAGAAGCATCGAGAGAGGAGGAGAGCGTATAAGAAAAAGAGTTGGTGAAAGACGTAGAAAGGAAGGAGAGAGGAAGATGGGGAGGAGAGAGGAAGTAAGAAGAATAAGAGGAGAAGAAGGAGGAGGAGTAAGTAGAGAGAGAGAGGGGAGTGGAAGACAAGGAAAGAAAAGAAGAGTATGAAAAGTAAGGGGAGGAGGAAGCAGGAAGGAGGGAAGACACAAAAGCAGAGAAGATGAAAAGAAAAAAGGAGGAAAAAGAATTAGAAGAGGGAAAGTAGGAATGAGAGGAGAGAGGAAGATAGAGAAGCAGGAATGAGTAAAGTCTTTCACAAAACACAGCAGGTAATGGAAAGTGCGTCAGCTGGTGTTAGGGAGGAGACTAGATAATGGTGATGATGATGATAATGATTGATGATGATGATTGTTGATGATAATGATTGATGATGATGACTGATGATGATGGTGATGATCATGATTGATGATGATGATGATGATAATGATCATGGTCATGGTGATCATGATGATCATGATGATATGTAGATGGAAAAAGAAAAGCTGGAGGTTTAGGAGAAGAAAAAGAGATGGAGGAAAGGAAGAATATAATGGAGCAAAGAAAGTGGAGTAGCTTGGAAAGGTGAAGGAAGAGGAGGAGGGGAATTTAGAGGAAGAGGAGGAGGAGGAGGAGAATGAGAAGGACAAGGAAGAGAAAGAGAAGAAGGAAGAAGAGGAGGAATAGGAGGAAAAGGAGGAGGAGGAAGAGGAGGAGAAGGAGAAGGAGAAAGGAAAAGGAGAAGGAGAAAGGAAAAGAAGTCTAAAGAGGGAGAGTAATCTGAAGACTAAGGATGTGGAATAATACATCTGAAAGCTCGAGAGGAGAAAATTATGTGACAGAAAGAGCAAGTGTGCAACATGAATGGTATACCAGAAGGACAAAACAAACAAAAAAGAGTAACTAAAAAATACCCTCCGAAAGAGTTTAGAACTGTGGCCAAGAAATTAAAATGTTAATCAGTTTAGATAAAAAATCGCAAAAGAGAATTTGTAAGAGAATAAAAGAGAAATTATTTGGTGTTCGAAAGAGGAATAACTAAAAATAAGAAGCATAAGAACGTGACTGAAATGAACATAATCAAATATGAGAGGAAAACATAAGCGATAAATAAATGTAATACACAATAAGTATAATAGAAATTCAAAAATTTCTCTTTACCCTCTAAATGCGACAACGTATTAAAAATTTGATTGTTTTCTATCTGTCTATCTGTAGTCAGACGCCATAATCCCGTAAGGGGTGGCAGTTTGTCTCTGAGTTAGTTGTTTTAGGGTGAGTCCACACGTGTGCTCGAACAAGTGCTGGCAACTTGCAAGCAACACAGTAACGAACACGCTGCAGACATGTTGGGAACAGCAGCGTCCAGATCATGTTGGCAACATCATGATCAAGTCTCAGCTGCCTGGTACGAACACTGTCCAAATACTCCTGCAAACATGTTCCCGACCATGTTGCCAGCCGTGTTGCCAACATATGTTCGAGAGCACGTGTGGACGCGCCCTTACGGGGAGGGGCACTAACCCTCCCCCATCCAACTCGTTGACACGTAGGGAACGAGTATGGGTTGGTTATATGGTTACCACCCAGCGTTGTAAAAGGAGTCCTAGCTTACAGGAAACCATTAGACTTAGTCTCTCAATGTAATGCCACCAGAAAATGAAAGAAGAGTAATAAAAAGTGACAAGAAAAATGGGAAAATAGGAAGAGAGGAGGGTAGACAAAGAAAAAAAAAATGATAAAGGTGAAGGAAGAAATAGGCCGCACTACATCAAGCGAGTGGATGATGGTCGCCACGTACCACCAGATAGTTTTGTCAAGTTTACGAGAAGCTTTTAGAACTTAAGAGGTTACGTATGACCCTCAGTAATTCCTTTGGTATGAGTATTATTATTTTTTTTATCTGTTTATTTTATGGAGGTATGGTCAGATTGTTTTCATCTGACGGAACTGAGCTACTCCCACTACTTCAACGCTAAGTCCGGCTGCGTGAAAGTCAGTGAGCCTTGGTTGTGACTTAGGAACGAATCTCCTTGGTTACTAGTTAAATCCTCCATCCTCTCTAAATACACCTGGCCATTGATAAGTTGAAAGCGGGTACTAGTCCTTGTCAAATGGGAAAACAAAAAAACACACACACACACGAAGAAAAATAAGTCATTAGTGCATTAGTGTTGGTGCGCCTATGACCTCCTCTCAGCTGAAAAAAATCGTCTGGCATCAGCATTATTCTCGCCGTGTAAGGAGACACCCAAGCACCTCTTCCTTAGCGATTTATCTTTGAATATGGCTGGTAAATATCCTCTTGTACGTTATTCATGCAGAGTGTGGCGATGTTTGAAGGATTTATATTACACAGAATAGGACAGTAAGCTGTAATAAGCAAAATAAATCGCTTAGTAAAAGGTGTTAGGGAACTTCCTTAACCAACGAGATTCCTTAAAACTCGTGCTTCTGCGACTCATTCTCAGCTGGATAAAATCGTCTGTCTTTAGTTGGAATAAAATACTGCAGTTACCCCGACAATAAGAGATAGTGATTCATATTATCGTCAGTTCAGAAAGCTCCCTAAAACCTCCTCCTTAGCGATTCATTTTTGGTTGTGGTCGGTTAATATCCCCATGTCTGTAATTTATGCAGAGTATGGCGGTACTGGATGGAGTATGTAACACAGAAAAGTATTTTAAGGTGAAGTCAGCAAAATAAATCGCTGAGTAACAGGTGTTAGGGGAGTACGAGCCATTGTATCCGTATTAACGCCTTTAGGGTCCTACGGCGTTAGTGGAATAAAATACTAGAGTTGTATCGACGATGAAAGGGCGATTGTGACAGCATTACCACTCAGTCTTTTGTATTCTCTTCTTTTTCTTTATTTTTATTTCTTTATTAATCTATTTATTTATTTTTGGCTGAATGGAATCTTTTGTCGTTAGCTGGAAGAGCATAGAGAGTTGTCCTGACCATGGAAGGGTGATTAGCGTTCTCCGTTTCACCTCTCTCTCTCTCTCACACACACACACACACACACACACACACACACACACACACACACACACACACACACACACACACTCCATCTATCAATCTATCTATCTATCTCTGTCAATATGACTTTATCAGTTTATCTACCCATCACACACACACACACACACACACACACACACACACACACACACACACACACACACACACACACACACATCGCCTTACCCAAATGCTACCCATGCTACCCACGTACCATCAGCTTAACATCTTGCCAATTGTCACCTACTTCATTAGCGAGGTAAATGGACAGGAAATTAGGTATGCTAATGAGCTAAATGCTGATGTGAAATTGTGGAAGCGTGGTGAGAGTGAGAGAATGTGTGTGTGTGTGTGTGTGTGTGTGTGTGTGTGTGTGTGTGTGTGTGTGTGTGTGTGTGTGTGTTCCCAAAATATCTCGAAAACTTGTGGACGAATTTTCACCAAACCTTTAGGAAATAGCAACTATGTGGATGGGCAGGAGTGATTAGCTGTTGGTGAGGAAAATTTGATGAAAGACAACCGAATTCCCAGCCGCCATATATCAAATTGCATTTTGGCCAATATCTCAGCAATGAATGAAGGTGTTTTCTTCATTTCTGGTTTGTAGGTAGCTGTTGGCGGGAGATTAGCATTGAGCCCCCGAATGCGTTTGTTCCCTCGTTGTATCTCTGTTTTTGGTATAATTATATGTATATCTCCAACCTGAAAAGCCACTGGAAGAATTTGACTCAGTCATTACACTTATTCCTGAGAGACACATGCGATAAGATTGTTTTCCTCGGGACTAAGATGTTCAGCCATATGCAATAGTCCTCCCACTCTCCATATTTCTCAGTCCTTCCCAAGCGACAAAGAGTATCCCTCCTTCTCATACTCCTTTGTTCTATGCCTTTATTGCTGTTGCGTAAAGTTAGTTCACCTGTCACCTGCCACCGTCATAGCTGGCAGAGAGGTGTCGGGCAAATCAAGGCTTATAGTGTACCTTGGAAGAGGGAAGACGGTAGCCTCCCGTTCTTTGTCCTGCCACCCAAACCAATAGCTGGATTTGGCCCATATACGACAGGCAGAAACTTTGAGTAGGATTAATATGTTCTTTGTATATTCTCGTCGGGTAAGGAGACTCCCTAGCGCCTCTTCCTAAGCGATTTATTTTTGTTTATGTCAATTTTCACTTCTGGTTTACATAAATCCTTCTAATATCGCCATACTCTGCGTAAACAGCGTACAGATGGGTATTAACCAGCCATATCCAAAACTAATTCGCTAGGGAAGAGGTGTTGGGGAGCTTCCTCTAACGACGAGATAACAAACCTTGATCACCTGTGTCATGTTTCTGTATCGTTGTCACTTTTTTTTTTTTTTTCCCAAACCACTGTCCTCTACTTCCTGTCAAACTGTTTATAAAATCGAACTGAAAATTGAAGATGTAATCATTTTGGGACAGTGATATTTAAACAGAAGGGTACACCATCTCTGAACGTAATTAGGGAAGCGGCTGCCTTTCAGTAGAACGTGCTTTGGATCGCAGTTCAGATGTACTTGATTTGTTTTCACCTGACGGAACTGCTTCGCTTTTAGACCTTATACACTAAATCTCTGTTGAATGAACTTTGAATGAGTGGCCTTGGTTGCTATGGTGGTACCAATCTTAAGTGGCGGTTTAGGTGGGGCACGAACCTCTGTACAGTGGTGCCACGTGTTCCATACCCGCTAAGTGAACGGCTCAGATATATGTAATAGGCATCACAATAAGATAAACACATAAGAATATAGTGGTAACATGTGTATTATAATATATGAAAGAACGGTAAACTGATTATGCGTAAAATATTTATACGGCAATACAGAAACGTGGCATAATTATTTTACAGTGTTGCTTAAAAAAAAGTAGTCACTTTTATTGGCTGTTACCGTATTTCTGGGGTTGGTAATAATGTCACAATTATGTTTATAGGATAATGTGCAGGAATATAAGCAAAAATATGCCAGTTTCTTGGTTAAAAAAATATATATACATTAAACCCTCGTGAGCGGCAACACACACACACCCAGTCCGACCTGGTCATCTGTTAGGGATAGAGGAATAGGCCTGTTTGGGGACACCTCTTCAAAAAAAAAACGCGCCAAGACTTTAACCTCCTGGGTGGTGTGGAAATAAAGTCAAATTTACAATATGTACATTATAACGTAAAAGAAAATAACCAAAATGTATCCTAAAATACCACAGACGAGAGAGAGAGAGAGAGAGAGAGAGAGAGAAAGGGGGGGAGGAAGGCAGACCAGGGGCAGTGTTGAGTGCAGCTGAGTGTGAGATGAAGGAAGGGAGGGAAGGAAGGAGGGCGAGAGTGATTGAATGAAAACAAATCATGGCGCCACAACAACGAGGTCATCTGGCGCCATATGTAAAACAATAATATTTCTAAACATAATTAGATATAATAAAAACAAAATAAAGAAATGAAAGCACAAGTTTATAAGTCACTCATAAAAGAAACAAAATTCCCAAGGGTGACGCACATCTCCCCAAGGAGAGAGAGAGAGAGAGAGAGAGAGAGAGAGAGAGAGAGAGAAGGCAGGCAAGGGGCAGTGTTGAGTGCATTGTCAGGCTGAGGGAAAGATGAAGGGAGGGAAGGAAGGAGGGCGAGAATGATTGAATGAAAATGCGCCGTAACTCCGAGGTCATCTGACGTCATATGTAAAACAATAATATAATAAAAAACAAAAAGAAATGAAAGCACAAGTTTATAAGACATAAAAGAAACAAAATTCCCTAGGGTGATGCACATCCCCCCAGGAGAGAGAGAGAGAGAGAGAGAGAGAGAGAGAGAGGCATCGCGAGTATGGAAAACGTGGCAACACTGTACAGAGGTTCGTGCCCCACCCAAACCGCCACTTTAGAATGGTACGACCATAGTTACTTCCACCCTTCACTGTGGCTACACGTGGGCCCCATCAGCTGAACTGGAAGGGATTAGGATCTTCCACAGGTTAGAACAAACGCGACAATGTATTCTTTTGTCCATTAATCATATATTTGGCATTGGAACTGGACAAATAATAGTACGGTGCCGCATGCAAAAGTACCGGTATATTGGTGAAAGGAAGGTGCTATGGAGCCTTCAAAGCCTAGGAGAAAACTACGCCCTAGAAGTGAAGCCGTAGGAGTGAGTGTCCGGGTAAGAGGGACTCATGACCTACCAGGAACAACACACAGGTGGGAGAGTATTTATGATCTTTCTTTAGCTTAGGTTAAGAATACGATTGTTTATGCATTTAACTTTACTCCTGCATCATCCACACACTTCACAGGTAAACCAGAGTGACCAAAAAAGGTAAAAATATAATAAAATACAGTACAACTATTCACAGCAATTCTCTATTTTCGTGGAAACTTAATTATAGTAAATACTGGTTCAGATCCTTTATAAATATTACAACTATTCCCTCCTTCACCTTTCTCATATACGCCTCCTCTATCCTCCCTCAAATTACTCATATACGCCTCTATCTTCCCTCGCCTTACTCATATACGCCTCTATCCTTCCTCACCTTACTCATATACGCCTCCTCAATTCTCCCTCACCTTACTCATACACGCCGCCTCTATCCTCCCTCACATTACTCATACGCTCTGCCTTTATCCTCTGTCATATTACTCATTAACGCTGCCTTTATTCTCTCTCAAAATGCTCATATACGCCTCCGCTTTCCTTTCATCATTATTACTCATATTCGCCGCGTCCCCCCCCCCATCTCTCTCTCTCTCTCTCTCTCTCTCTCTCTCTCTCTCTCTCCATCCCTATATGTGTCTATCTGTCTGTGTATCTGTCTATTGATCTATCTACCTATCTATCTGTAGGGTTTCATGCATACACATCTATATACTTAGTTCCTTTTTATACAATAACACCACAAAACCACGCTACGGAATCAGATCACATTACACGGAAATTCAGGCTCCAATTACACATCCTACATGCTCCGACATCCACTGACATACATTTTTTTATTCCATTTTTGCTACCTGAAACCTTTTATTCACTGTGGAGTAGACTTTCGAAACAGGAGAGGTTAAATATAGTCTTCATTTATCCTGTCAGTACGTGGATGCTTTCGTACTCTGAATATAGTTGTCTGATCAAAAAGAAGAGTAAGATGAGGTTTTTCTTTTGTTTGGAGGGGTTGCCATACCTATACAGACTTTAAGAGAATTTCTGTTTAGTACAAGACACTGCAACATTTCACACTGCATCTCTTCATACTGCAGCTTTTAGCACTGCAACTCTTCAGACTCCAAAGTGCTACTGCCACACCTTCCACTACCAGTCCTACCATGTTTCACACCTCACACTACCCCAACACATACTTTCATATCTTACACACACACACACACACACACACACACACACACACACACACACACACACACACACACACACACACACACACACACACTACCATACACTTTCATCCACGCCCATTCGTCCCCGTCGTTGCCCTAATAAGTATAAAACTAGGATCTCTGCTGCCACACACGACATCTTATTTGCACACCGTCACGCACACACACACGCACATGGGATACGCACACACCTATATACACATGCGCCTACACACGGATACGTACACTCACACACTAACATGGAAAAAGCACTCACCTGTAGAAGCATGAGTCTACACACACACTCACACACACACTCACACACCTCCATTAACACGCTACCTTGGCTTCGTTACACCTACACATACTTACATGCCTACGCCTACACACACACACACACACACACACACACACACTACCAATATCCATACCTACAGTTACATCAATGCATACACCGATACACCTATACCTTCACCTACACATGCACCTTCACTTTCACCTTCACCCATACTTTCATCCACACCCATACCTACACCCCCCTACACCCACACCCACAACTACATCCACACCTTCACTTATACACCACCACTGCACCCTCCCTCACACTTACAGCTATACATTTGCACATACATCCACACCTACACTCACACTCACGTTTTATACTTACAGCCGCAATATACTCCCACACTAGACCTTCACTACACCCAGAACTACAACTACACTGGGGTCTCCACAATAGGTCCTTACGCCACACGTAATAATATACTAACAGAGAAATGCACACGCCCACACTACTCTCTCTCTCTCTCTCTCTCTCACACACACACACACACACACACACACACACACACACACACACACACACACACACACACACACACACACACACACACACACACACACACACACACACACACACACACACACACACACACACACACACACACACACACACACACCAGCACCTAAGGACTTCAAGTATACACCAGCATCTACACTCCGGACACCTACACCCACATGTGCAGTACAACTGAGAGCAACACACTTACCATTATCCACGTACAGTTATATCTCCACAACTACCTACCCTACTAAGTACTCCACACCTGCTTATAACACGCTACTAGTACAAACATATATAAACTACACAACTGCCCTTCTCATTAGCTATTCTCTGTCACCACCTGTCCTCTCATGTACTTCTCACCTTTTCAGTTATTCTATGGCCACAACCATCACTGCCCAACTCCGCATCTCGTAAGTGGCTCATTGTCATCTCTCTTAGGATACCTTTCATGCACAGGTGTTGGTTTAATTACGAGCTCGAAAACACAGCTGTTCTGCTTATAGTCGCCGCCCACGTGAACACACCTGTTTTCTGTTATATCAAAGGAAACGTGGTTATTGATAGCACATGTGATTACTAGAGGGAAAATAACATATACTAATGTTTCTCTCTCTCTCTCTCTCTCTCTCTCTCTCTCTCTCTCTTCTAATCTCTGCTTCCTCCCTCCTCCATCACCTTGACATATAATATCCTACTTCATTATCTGGCCTTTCCTTTACTCCTCCTCCTACACACACACACACACACACACACACACACACACACACACACACACACACACACACACACACACACACACACACACACACACACACACACACACACACCAACATACATACATACGGACGGATGCACAAACACACATGCACAAACACATGTACACAAATAAGCATTCATACATACTTACATACACATACACATGCACACATAAAGACGAACTCGAACATTCACACACACACACACACACACACACACACACACACACACACACACACACACACACACACACACACACACACACACACACACACACACACACACACACACGTCACTTACAAACACACCTTCCACTTTCTAGTGTTTATATAAGACATTTAGGGCGGAACTAAGACACGCCCTGACAATGACTAGACAAACAATCCTACAGGGTGTATGAAGAGGACTCGCAGCACCTCTTCGTTAGCGATTTAGTCCTCACATTACACCTTAGTATCCCTCACTAGACAAACAAATGTCTTTATTTTTAAGTTGAAGAAATATGAAACTCGTACATAATATTCTGAGAAGTTGGTTGATATCCGAAGACACCAATATTGGGTTTGAAAAGACATTATTCACACTCTCCTTGTTTATCGTAAAGAAATGAATCGATATTTACCTCCACGACTCTAGAATGGCGTGCAGTGGAAAGCACACATAAATTTTTTCTGATTCTTTTCGAGGTTATTTGCTGTTAAAATAAACACATTTAAGACGACATTGACCTTACATGATAATATCCATGCAGGGAGCGTATTATGTTTCTTTTATTCTGAGAGAGAGAGAGAGAGAGAGAGAGAGAGAGAGAGAGAGAGAGAGAGAGAGAGAGAGAGAGAGAGAGAGAAAGAGAGAGAGAGAGAGAGAGAGAGAGAGAGAGAATTACTATAAATATACAATATAATGATGCAGCCCCCAATACCATTAAACGTAGGTGTCTCGATACTGTATTTCCCTGGGTGTAGATGTGCCAGGGTTGTGTGTAGGTGTAGGTGTTACTATGAGGGCAGGGGTGTAATTGTGTAGGGCTGGTGAGAGTGTGGGAGTGGGCCGTAAGTGTGGGGCTAGCAATTCTGTGGAGTGACTCTCGTGGTTGTGTGTGTGTGTGGGTGTTAGAGAGAGAGAGAGAGAGAGAGAAGGGGGGAGGGAGAGGAAGAGGGAGATGTATGGAAAGGCAGGAGAAAAGTGATTTAAAGGAGAGGGAGCGAAGGACTGAAAGGGACTGAGAGAGGGAAACAGGAGGAGAGGGAAGAAGCGACAGACTGGAAAACTGAGTATTAGGGATGAGGAAAGGGGAGGAGTGTAAGAGAGAGATTTGTTAAGGGAAGGGGAGAAGCAAAAGAAAGTGTGAGTTTGATTTGGGAGTGAGAGTGAGTTAGGAGAGGGAGTGAAAGAGAGACTAGGAGGGGGAAACGGATTGGAAGAGGCAGTACGTGGGTGGGAAAGAGAGAAAGGGAGGGAACGGAGGAAAGAGAGAAAATGATAGGGTGGCAGGATGACTAGCAAGGGAGGGGCGTGTAGGGAGCCCTATTGATTTACTCACTGAAATAGGGAGCGACTCACACAACCTTTCCCCTTCTGGCTTTCCACCAGGTTCATCTCTTTTCCCCCTTTTCGCTACTAATACTACCATTGTACCCCAGTTTCTATCATAATTTTGCTTCAAGCGGTAATTGGCTTCAGATATTTCGTAACATCTCTTCTTTAAGTATCTATCCTGCGCATAGCACACCAATATTCACTCACAGGTTATTAATACACATCATATCGATAATAAATGATATAAACAAAACAGGAGGGAATATCAAGGTGTAATATGCAAAATAAGGCACTGAGACAAAAGGTGCCACAAAGGGCCCAGTGCCACTCAGAATGCCACCCTAAAACATACACATTTTTAGTCTCTGAAAAGGATTGTAAAGTTACATGAAAGTTAGGTTAGGTTGGGTGAGGTTAAGTTAGGTTAGGTTAATTTAGGTTAGGTTAGGTGAGCTTAGGTTAGGTTAGGTTAGGTTAGGTTTTCTTAGGCTGAGTTTAGCTAAGTTAGGCATTTTGTATTTATTAACAACAGATTCTGTTAATATTGGATTGTAAAACGCCCTCATTTGTGTTAGGCTCGACTGTAGTGCTGAGGTGGATTCGAGACCCACGCAGATGATGGTGCTTTGCGGTACAATGTTATCATAATAAGTTGGGTAAGGGTAGATTAGGAAAACGATCGCATACTAATATTCAGTCTCCTTACTTCAAAAGGTAATGAGGAGTGACGTGAGGACGGATGTAGGTGGTACCTGTGTTTCTTTGCCTCGTGGCCGTATTGTAGGTGACATTGGAGGCTCCATAACACCTTTTCCTTAGCGATTTATTTTGCGTGTCACACGTAAAAATTCTCATGTAGACTGTTTTTATTTCTTCAGTAGCGACACATTTGGCATTAGTTATATACAAGATGATACTGAGACACAATGTGCAGAATCAGTCCCTCAGGACGTGGTGTTAAGAAATTTCAAAGCCATTTAGGAAACGCCCCTCTGTGTGGTATCTCAGGCTGCAGAAAAAATCGCCTAGGAAAAGGTACCACGAAAGCCCTAAAGCCACTCAATACGCCCCTCTGTGTGGTAAGCTATATCAGGCGGCTTGTGTTTTCGCCAGATGGGTTTCAATCATGCAATGTTTTCGAACCGTGCTGATTCCACTTCAGCATGGCACGCCCTTGCCCTGTCATCCACAGCTGCTGACTTCACCCCTTCCCTGTGATTACGCACTTTTGTCTTCAGTTGTTTTCTGGAGATTTTACTCAGATTAAGAAAGAATGCTGATGGTGAACGTGCTGATGAAGGCTAGATCAAAAAAAGGCTCTCCTAAACTCGATAAGAATTTCAGAAGGTAGCAAGAAAATTTAAAGAGAAAGATAATTGGAGTGAAGCACTTGACCCTCTCGCTATTAGCACTTACTCTTGACTGAATAAAACCGTACGCAATAAGTCTGAGTGAAATATAAGGCTATAGTTCTTTCACTCTTCCCTGTTCCGGATTTTCGTCCTGTTATGGTTATTTCACATAGCTCAGCGGCAGAAAAAGACAATACAAAACAGCTTTACATCTTTTCAAAATCACTTCATTGTAACTAGCATCATATTCTTGTGTTTATCTTCCATTAAAACTCCGCACTGAGGGTGGAGAGAAGGCAATTTTAGGCCAGGTTAAAGTAAAAGGGGTACTCTCTACAATAGTCCACCTATTAACCTGTACGACTTTTCTCGGCAAAAAATAAAAAAATAAAAACTGGTAAACAGAAAAATGCCAAGGATGCTTTACTATTTTCAACTGTTTCACTTCTAGGGATTTTTCTCATCAAAACAAAATCATCTGGAGTTAGTCTGAGTAGAACGCCTATGGTTTATTCGCTTTAACTCTGCTGAGATTTTTCATCCATTTGCAGTTCACCTCTCATAATTCAGTGAGACAGGCGATACTGCGACTCGGCATCCTTTCCACGGAACTTCTTCGTGACTAGCGCGGTATTCAAATGTGCATCTCTTGTTACAGCACAATATTCTAGAGGGAGAGATGCCGGTTTTACACCTAGCTGGAGTGAATACAGTATAGGTGATTGTACAGGAGTGAATGGGTTACAGGAATATGACCTAAATTACCAGCTAATGACTGACAATGAATGACTAACTGAATGACTGACTGGTAAATTGAATAACCGAGGTAGTAACTCAGCTTCGATTCACACGCAAGCCGGATATTGTGAAACTGTAATACTGAAGGGGTCGTTACTGAGCAGGGATAAAAGTATCGAGATTTTTTTTTGTTAAGGCTACTTTTTACAGGATGTGGCGTCCGGCAGTGGAGAGGTAGAGCGAGATTGCTGTGGAAGTGAGGAAAAGTATGACCAATATTCAAGAGACGAAAAATGGTGCAATCAGAGGTAGTGGAAAGTGAATGCCTGTGAGGATGATGTCAGTGATGAGATGGAAAGTGTTTGAGAGAGGTAGAGAGAAATAGAGGAAGTGGAGAGTAGTAAAAGTAGTAGGAGTAATGGTGGTAGAAGTAGTAGTAGTAATGGTAGCAGTGGTAGTGGTAGTTGTAGTAGCAGTAGTAATTGTTGGTATTACCCTAGGTTCATTACAAATGGGAACCCAGTAAACTGCAGGCTGAAGTTGCTCCCCTCCTGCCAAACACATTCTCTCTTTTAGGGGATTGAGAGGTAGTTTAAATACCTGACCGTTTAAAATACCAGCCAGCGGAGCCCCCCAGTTATGTTAACCCCTTAGTTCCCAGAGTTGCTGTGCGAGGGATTTTGCTGGAAGGGTGCTAGGCGTAGGCGTACCGCCCTCCGCCTGTCGGCTCATAGTCGCGAAGCTCATAGGTCCCTACCCGGTGGTTCCCTTCTTTATTAAATTTTGAAAAACGCCCAGGTCAGTCGCATACTGGGGGCACGGGGCGCAAAGAGGTCAACGCCATGCGCGAAGGTGCCCCTGTCCAACACCAGGTGATGGGGAGATGACAGGAAGTGAGGAAAAGAATGACCTAAATTGTAAAGAAGTTAGCACGATGGAGTCAGTGGTAGTAAAATGAGTGAATGCTGAAAAAATTATATAAACGTAAAGAAGAATAAGCTTTCATGTGAAAGTAAATATTTATAACTGTTATGTACAAGGGCTAATTATAAGCCAAGGCAGATAAATCCGTCATATCCATACACTGAATATGTGTTTATTATGAAAATAAAAGAGACCGATAGGTAACATGAATATATTTCATATATAGATAGGCAGATGGATAGATAGATAGACATAGATATAGGCAGACATATATATGTATAATATATGTGTATATATCTATATAATATACATATACACATATATTGATAGATAGATAGCTATACAGATATAGACAAATAGATAGATAGATTATTTTTTCAGCTGGTAGGCCTGTGACTCAGAATCAGGAGTCTGGGTACGCCCATGGTGTGTGAAGGAATGTGTAGTTCATTAGTTTCACCTGGCATGCTGTTACCTGTGTCTTTCTTTGTTGGATCCTACGCCCCCCTCCCCCTATCAGTGGTTCAGAAAAAGAGATAGAGATGATGAATATAAGTTTTCAATCGAGCAATAAATCACGCCATTCTGAAAGCAATGACACAAGAGGCAGTCATATTAGCTTAAAGGAAGAGTCCATATTATGCAAATGTGAAACCGCAGACGGAGAAGGAAAAAGAGAGAGGAAAGGGCAAAGAGAGGAAGGGAAAACGAAAAGAGGAGGGGCTAAAGTTCAGAAAAGGGACAGGAAGAACGGGAATAAGAGTACAAATGGGAGAACGGGAAAGGTTTGGGATTAAAAAAGCTGAGAGAGGAGTTTTATGTATAAGGAAACCAATGAAAACTAAAGACAGAAAAGATGGAGAAGGGAGAAATGGGTAGGAGCCAAAGGGATATAGAAGAGGAAACAAGAAAAGAGGGAGAGGGAGAGGAGAAAGAGGGAAGGAGAAAGGAAGGGCTTAGAGAATAGAGGAATTAAAACGAAGCAAAAATATTAACATCAAGCAGCTCAAGCACAGACAGGGGAATGGCCGAGAAAGATACAGATAGACAAACAGACAGACAGACAGAAGAAAACGGTAGAAACTGGTCAAAGATGAGATTCAGTCGTAGAGAGAGAGAGAAAAATACGAAATGGGAAAGGAGAGAAGGGAGACAGAGAGGGAGAAGGAGAAAAGAAGAGTTAGAGGGATAAAATGGCCGATAGAGAGATATTGAGGGTGATAGGGAGTGAATGGGGATGGGTGGAGGATAAGGGAGGAAAAGGGAAGGGGAAAATACAAGGACTAGAGGGATGAAAAAGGAGAATGACAAAGAAATGAAGGAGAAAGTATGAGAAAAAGGAAAATGAGAGAGAGAGAGAGAGAGAGAGAGAGAGAGAGAGGGGACTTAGAAAGAGGGAATGTAAATAAAATGTGAACTAAATACCTACATCAAACATCTCAGAGCCAGACAAGGGAACCGCAACGAGAAATCCGACACAGACAGAACAGAAAAGTGTAGAATTAGGCGAGAGAGAGAGAGAGAGAGAGAGAGAGAGAGAGAGAGAGAGAGAGAGAGAGAGAAAGCAGACAGGCAGACGGGGCAACAAACACACCAAGACTATGTACAGTAGGATATTCTATGAAAATCTTTTGGCTCGCAGCAGACCTAGTGAATAATATACGTAGCCCTGGAACGATTTCTGTAACAATACCATAGTTAGCCCCAAAGATGATTCCTGTCCGCATACTAGGCAATTCTCTTATAACCATCCATCTCCTCTTCCTCCTCCTCCCCCTGGAAAAGAGCCGCGCCTACCCCACCCAAAGCCCTCTGTGGTGTGGGAAAGAGAAATCCGTGAGAGAAAAGGGACCCCGACTCAGAATACTGGGCAGAGAGAGAATTAAAGCGGGGAGGGGAAAGGAGACATGGAAAAAGAAAAGACGAGAGGTGGGACAGAAAAAAAGAGGAAGACTGGAAGGGAAAGTTTAAATGAGAGAGAGAGAGAGAGAGAGAGAGGAGGGAAGACAACGAGAAACAGGGCACAAACTATCATCCATCACTGAGGGTTAGGAGGCGGAGGAGGAGGAGGAAGAGGAGGAGGAGGAAGAGGAGAAGAGAACATGCTAGTGCACGAGGAGGAGAAGGAGGAGAAAAGTTAGAGGAAAAAGGAAGCGAATGAAAAAGTAACTCACGGAGAGAGAGAGAGAGAGAGAGAATAATCAGTGGTCAGGGGTCCATAACTTCGACTTGTGTAGGGGTCTTGGCGTGCATGTAGGCAGGTCAGGGTAACTGCGTATACACAGACGCACGCACACGCAAGCGCACACGTCGTACATACAGGGAAACGGAGGCACGTACACACGCATGCCCTCCCCCCAGACACACACACACACACACACACACACACACACACACACACACACACACACACACACACATCCGCATATAGAAACACAGACACATATACACGCACACTGACACGCACACGCTCAGGGAGTTTGCCCAGACACATATATCTACACGCAAGAACACCTAGGCGCACATGGTCTCATACGCACATATACACCTACACACAACAAGACCGATATTCCCCGACACACACACACACACACACACACACACACACACACACACACACACACACACACACACACACACACACACACACACACACACACACACACACACACACACACACACACACACACACACACACACACACACACATCAAGATCCTCCAAGGGGTCATTTGAAGGTTGCATGTGACTAGAGTTTCATAAAAGGTCTAAAGCCAACACAAGTACCAATAAGTCATTCGGAATTGAGTTATTGTTAATTACTCTTCGTTTTCGTGCAAAGAGTAGTTACTGATAATAAATGGATGAGCAGTTGGATTTATTTAGTGCATTATAGTCATTATCATCGTTATCTATATCATTAATGTTGTCATAGTTATCACGTTCATTATCATCATCATCATCATTATGCTCCTCCTCCTCCTCCTCCTCCTCCATCTCATTATTATTATTATCATCATCATCATTATCAAGCTCCTCCTCCCCCTCATCATCATCATCATCATCATCATCATCATCTTTATCCTCCTTATCATCATCATCATCTTCACCATCATCATTATCAAGCTCCTCCTCTCCTCCTCCTCCTCCTCCTCATCATCATCATCATCATCATCATCATCACCATCATGCTCCTCCTCCTCCTTATCATCATCATCATCATCATCATCAGCAGCAGCAGCAGCATTAACATCATCATCACCATCATCCCATCCATCTTAATTCCCACTTAGTCTACAGGTACTGTACTTGTAATATCCAAAACACACATAGCCTAATAAAGTAATATAGAGTCAAATGGACCATATTTCACCAACCTTTCTGTTAAGCCATGCATAACTAAGGAACTACCCTATCACCTCAAATGTCCCTGTAAATCTTCCAAATTGTAAACACGTAGCAGACTTTATACAGTAAACCGATTGCCACTGCCTCACGCCAACACTCCCATCCTTGAACCGTCATCATCATCACCATCATCATCATAATCATTTATCATATCTACCTTGGCTTTCTTCGTTATAAGATGGTTCATTATTTTGAGGCCTTCAGAATTACGCTCATACCTCTGTTATTAATGAACGAATTTAAATAAAACTCCGTCCGTACAAACTTTAGTCCATGACAATCATATACTTGTTTAACAAACTCACGGACATTGTAAACTAAGGAGACATATGATGGAAAATTAAACTGCGCTTCTTTCTTCAGCGTAGCGTTAAGTGAACATCATTTGGTCAGCTGCTCAAATCCAATGGTGATGACGTGCATGATAACTGCCTGTGTTTTGTCATTTCTCTTGCTATAATTCAATATTTTTCTCCTGACTATGGGGTTAGCTTAAGAGAAAAGGACTTCAGAATTAGCCTTGCAAACTTGATGAGCTAAAAGAGGATATTTTTAAGGGGGAAAGAAGCCATCCCAGAGCATAAGTTGTTCTGAAAATTCACTAGTTTGAAACACCATGATCATTTATGTTTAAGCGCTACAAGAGACCACTTTCAAAACCTGGTGTAAATGTGGATAAATTGTAATGAAATGAGAAAAATAAGTACACAATATCACTAGAATCCGTCATTGGTAAAAAAAAAAGAAAAAAAAAAAAGGGAAATTATAGTAGGGGGTTAAATTGATTAGTAAGTCACCCTGAAGAGTCCAAACACCATAGAAAGAAAACGAGGATCTCTAAGAATCCATCCACAAAGCATACACTAGAGCCATAACACACTCGCTCTCCAGCCAGGCTCTAAAAGACATCTGGACCTCTAAATCACCGTAAATGCACCTCTAAATCTTCCAAACTGTAAAGTCACAGCAGACTTCCCAAAACGATGCTAGTGCTCCACCCTATCGTTCTGCCCAGTCCATAAATAGTACTATTTATCATCATCATCATCATCATCATCATCCTATCCTCCCATCTTCCTACTATTGATATGGAGTATGAGGATGAGTAAGCCAGAGAAGGGAAATAAACACGTACTAACATGTGAAGAACGTACACAGTAAAGCAAATCACTTCATTCTCTCTCTCCAGTCAAACAAGAGAACCACTAAATCAACTCAGACGTTCCTCTAAATCATCCAAATTGTAATCTGGTACCAGACTTCGCCAAAACGATTACTCTCTCCCTCATCCTCAGTACCCCATCCATCAACAGGCAAATGGTACGTAGAGAAGGGCAACCTCTATCATCCGTTCGGTTTTCCATGAACTCATTTGATGGTCAATTTCGTGGTGTAATATTTGGCTTGGAGGTTGCGATCAATGTTTTTGCTTTTTCCCTGGCAGAGACGTCGGATTGGATTCACCTGGAGCTGAGGGAAGGACAGAAGGGATAGAATTCAAGTTGGTCTGGATTCACTAGGGTAGAGGATAGAGCAGATAGAATTCGTGGTAAATTCATGTTATGGATGGTTTAGTGAAGGTAGAAAGAAGGAGGGAACGGATACAATTGACTTCAAGAAGGAATGAATAGAGGAAATAAGACAATGTGAGCAGGACTTGATTCGACAAGGATAAGAGTGGAGAGGGCAGAAAATACTGCATTCCATAGGGACAGAATGGAAGACACAGCAGAGAAAATCGGATTCATTAGGGAACTGGGTTGTGGACAGACCAGAAAAAAGGTTAGGTTAGGGGACAGGGTAGAGAATAGAACAGATCTGTTTCGTGTTAAATTCACGTCGGATTAAATTTACTTTGGACAGCGTGGAGACCAAACCAGATGAAACTGCATGACTAGAAACAGGATGGGGAACAGAGCAGATAAAATATTGTTCCAAATACATGTCCACTTTGATTAACTAGGAATGGAAAGGAGGATAGATAAGAGAGAATTCATGTCAGACGAGATTAAGCTGCGATAGGATTGAAGATATAACAGATCAAACTCGTTCTAAATTCATGTGAGATTGTTATCGTTAGGAACACGGTGGGGGATAAAACCCATAAGACTTAAGATAAACTGGACTCATTTACGACAACTTAGTGGATAGGAGAGATTTCATTGGAGAAAGTGGTTATGACAGAATATAAACAATTCACTTTAGAGTATACTCACTAGAGATAGAGTGGACGACAGTTAAGTTCATGATGGGCTGGATTTAGTAGGGATAGGACGAGGGATAGTAAAGATATATTTCAAGTTGAATTCATACCAGATTACCTTCACAAAGGATGACATGGAGGACAAAGCAGACGAAATTAATGTCATATTCGGTTAGCTAGTGGCATAGCTGACGATAAAAAGAAAAAAAAATATTCTTGTCAGGTTGGATTTCCTAGTGCGAGAGTGGAGGATTTAACAGAAGGCTTTCAAGACTGGATTAACTTGGGAGTAAGTGGAGGACGGAGCAGATAACAATGGATTCAATGTGGATTGGGTGGAGGATAGAACAGTTAAAATTCGTGTTAGATTGGACTCATTAGGGGGAGAGTGGAGGATTAAATGAAAAATAAATACCGTAAATAAACAAATCTATTCAGGACAAAGTAAAGGAAAGAAAAGTTAATATTAAGACTTAATTAGTCTTATACTGAATAGGTTGAGGACAAAACGGATAGAAATGGACTCACCAGGAATAGGGTGGAGGACAGAACAAGATGCCTCTCAGATTACAGTCACAAGGTACTAAGGGGAGGACTGTAAAAATAAAAAATGATATTAGTGTCACCTTTCATTATACAAATTCTACACACGAATTACTGAATATGTCTGCAGTTAAAAAGATATCTCACGACGCGATGTTGAGATATTCCCGAAAATCACATAACTTTCTCTTGAAACAATAAGAGAAAGGAAACATAAAGGCAGGATGTATGGAAATGTTTACAGCGTGGAGTGATGGTGACTCGGTAGTCATCGCATTCGTCTTCTTATTTATGGTGCTAAGAGTGTAAATTCGAGTCATGCCATAGTCAACGTTTAATGTGGGTCTTGGTAGCATAAGTCTCTCTCTCTCTGTCTCTCTCTCTCTCTCTCTCTCTCTCTCTCTCTCTCTCTCTCTCTCTCTCTCTCTCTCTCTCTCTCTCTCTCTCTCTCTCACACACACACACACACACACACACACACGTAGCCAAGACAGCACTGCGACAACACTTCTACTCTCGCATCCAGTCCACTCACTACGAACACTCCATCCTGATTCGTACGCGGCCAGCATAAAGAAGGCTAAATTCTGACTTAATTTCGGTCTGAGAAGGTCCGCCCTGCAGTATGTATCACACGAACTGATATAAGCATAAATCCGTAACATACTGTAATTTATATGTAACTCAGACCCACCACATAAGGTACGGGACATAACGATAAAACAAGATTATCCGGAAATCATACCAACGAGACAGAACACGACTTTAGTGTGTGGGTCACTTTTCTTCAGTTAAGGAGGCTAGTTAACACCACTTCCTTTCCATCTTGTTTCTGTATCTGGGGCAGTAATATATTCTTTTATGTTACTGATGCATCCGGTGACAATAGGGGAGGAGATAAAGGTAATACGAAAGAAAATATAAAGATTATGTATAAATCGATAAGGAAAAAGGGAGTCTCGTTACCCAGCACCAGTACGGCTGTTTGACCCATTATCTGTTCCGTCTCTTTGTGTCGCAGGTCCACTGAGCCAGACCAGAAAGTGCCTGAAAATTCTTTTTTTTCTTTTTTCTTTTTTTACTTCATATCTCGCTTTTTTTTTCTTTTTTTTTTTCTGACTTACTTGACAAGGGAAAGTGGGTGAACAGCGTAGTTATTTAATTGGTCTCGGTGCAATGTCTCAAAAAGGGAGTTTTCAGACAAGTAACTAGTGAGGAATTTTCGTTGATAAAGTGAATTTTATATATACGGATGTATTTTAATATAAACAGTGGTAGGATGATGAAAATTGGACAAGCAAGCAGTGTCAAGACCATTCTCTCTCTCTCTCTATTATATATATATATATATATATATATATATATATATATATATATATATATATAAATATATATATATATATATATATATTATATCATATTCTCTTTCTCACAATTCCACCCATCTCACGTCCAGCCACAAGCATTGGGAGTGGAGAAATACGTCTGTGGTGGCTGTCCCGTTATCCAGTGTGTGGTGGACTGTGGTGGAGTGACGGGGGACCACCACAGCTACCATGACCACCTCTACCATTAACTTTCCTACCATTACCACCAACACTACCACACCTTTGTCACCAGTACTGCCACTGCCATCACCATCATTACAACTGCTGCTACAAAAACAACCACCACCTGCAGTACCACTACCAACACCACACCAATGACTATTACTACTTTTATCACCATCACCACTACCACCGCCACAACCGCTTTTAATACCACAACTACCACCACCACCACCACAACCGCTTTTAATACCACAACTACCACCATCACCACAAGCCCTTTTACCACCACCACTACCACCACCACCAGACAGAAGAGTGACAGCCTCAAGTGTGCCTCTGCTCTTAAACCTCTCGCTGCTCCAATTCCAAAGTGGCTGAACCTTTTTGTAAACGTCGCTTCACATTTTTCTTTACCTGTCTCTGTAAAATGCAAGACACGTGCGAGCTGAGCCTGCTTACTGTGCTGTCCGTGGTGTTCTTGTCCGTTCTTGTTATTAGTATTTCTGTTGTTGGTGTTTTTTGACATACATAAAAAAAAAATTATATCGTCCTTTATCACGCCCATACCCTTCACTCTACATAACCCATTTTTGCTAGCTATGCCATCGTTACCTTGCCTCACCACTCAGCACTATCACAACACATCCTGCCCACACCTTTCCTCCCACCCCTCTCTTTTTATTACCTTATCCCTTATCCCTTCTATGCAGGGTGTACTCATCTCCCTTCTACCCACCGCCATCTCAACCCATTCTTCCAACTTTCCACATACCCCACCAATTTCTTGCTTTCCCATCAAACATTCCTTTTTTTTTTTTTTTTTTCAGCAACTATGATCAGTCCAATTGCGATTTTGAGCAGGGTCTTAAAATAAATTGCTCGTACATAACATTGCCATATGCTGCGTACATATACACATACACTGTTGCATCTTTATCTCTTTTCTATCGCTATTTCAATGGTCACTGAGCCTCTGAGCTGTCTGCCTGCATCCCTCCACCACTACGGCGGACACGTAGCACCCGTCTCGCAACAAACTCTCATCCCTTTTCTGTCCAGCTCTCTAATGCAAGAGTTAACCGTTACTCCCAGTCCACCATGTATGCAACAGGTCAACTCTGGAACTGTCTCTCTCCGTATTTCCTACTGCTTATGATTTCCAGTCATTTAAACGCAGTGTGTCTGGGTATCTCGAAATGAACGGATCTTTTATTTGGCTCTCTGATATCTTGTTTTTGTTTTTTTCTTTGAGGGAACAATCTTGCGGGCTCATGGCCTTTGGTTCCTACTTTCTTGCAAAAAAATAATAATAGTAATGAATTTAGAGTAGCAAACCGTGCAGCTCCAACCTATCCGGACATCCGCAGAGAAACTGAGGGATTCTTGCCAGACTTGGGATATAAAACCAGCAGCCTTGAAAAATGACCTACTTCCTATTTCATCATATCAGTAAGGATGCTGTGGTTTTCAAGTTACATGATGGGCTGTGTGTGTGTGTGTGTGTGTGTGTGTGTGTGTGTGTGTGTGTGTGTTTACGTGCCTGTGCTTGTGCGTGTGCGTGTGTGTGCGCGTGTGTACATAAACAGAGGAACTGGGCATTTACTTTAGGTTTGTATGCATCTGTGTGTGCTAAAATGTGAGGCTGGTGTGTGTATGTGAACGTATCTCTGTGTATGTGCATGTATATGTGTGTATAAAGAGTGTGTGTGTGTTCATGTGTGTATAAGGAGTGTGTATGCATATGCGTGTGAATATTTGATCTGTCTGGTGCGTGTTTCGATTTCCGTTTCAGACCGCCAGTGAGTAACCAACAATCCCAGAGTTGACCTTAGGTTGTGGCGTGGCGAGGGAAGTATGAAGACATGTAAGGGAAAAAGGAAACTGGAAAAAAAAGGGGGATGAACATTTCCGCTCCCTCACCCTCTACGTAAATGGCTGGGCTGGGAGGTATGTGGAGGGGTGAGGGTGGAGAGGTGATGGAGGAGGGAGTGAGAGAGGACAGGGGAGGTAAGTGAGGAGTCGGCAGGGGTGAAAGGTGATGGAGGAAGGGGTGAGAGATGGCAGGGAGGGATGTGACAGGGAGCAGGGGTGAGAGGTGAGAGAAGAAGTGAGAGGAGGAAGGGAAGAATGGTCAGAGAGGGAGGGGAAGAAGGAGATCTCTATCTCTATCTATATACCTAGGCTGCTTCCCCCAAGGAAAGGGAGGTAGCCGAGACAGGACGACTCACTCTCCATTTACTCATCCATTCAAACACATTCATTCGCATCTTAGCCCCAAAGGGGAGAACGGACAGATCCTCACCGCATCACACCGCACAAGGGTCAACTGCGCAATGCAATCAGTGACATCCGCAGCAGGGCCCGACAGCAGAACTGGTTTACCCCTGCTACATCATAACAGACCCATCCCCTTACCCGCACCTGACCTGACTAGCTGATCAGACCAAATGCGGGAGAATATCCCCTCAGGGCTGCGTCATCACTTATTCATTCACAATTTCTCTCCATTTATTTCTGTCACGCACAGCCACTCTTCCTTGCTCAACAGACATCCCTCTCGCATCCAGCGCTCTCTTCACACTGTCCATCCATCCTATTCATGGTCTCCCTCTCAGCCTTACACCTCTCACATCAGATCTAGTTATCTTTTTCACCAATCGTTCATTATCCATTCTCTCCATATGCCCAAACCATTGCAACACCCTCTGCTCAGCTCTACCAGCCATCTCCCGAACAACTCCAGTTCTCCTTCGCACTTCATCATTTCGCACTCGATCCATACGCGTCACTCCACACATACTCCTCAGACATCTCATCTCCATTACATTCAAACTTTTCCTCTCTGCTACACCCACATTCCATGTTTCAGCCCCATATAATGCAGTCGGTACCACAACACCCTCATACAGCCGTCTCTTTACATCCATACTAAGCGAACGACATTTAAACACTTTTTTCATTCCTCCCAGCACCTTTCCTACTTCATTTATTCTAAACTTCACTTCTGCATCTATTCTTCCATCCACAGCAACATGTGACCCTAGATATTTAAAACAATCTACCTCCTCAAGCAACTCACCATTCAAAACTATATTCATCCCCCTACCATCTATCAACCTCGTACACTTCATCACTTTACTCTTATTCTCATTTACTTTCAATCTCCTCCTTTCACACACCCTTCCGAACTCCTCTACCAACTGTCTCAATCTCTCCTCTGAATCAGTCACCAGTGCAGTATCATCTGCAAACAGCAGCTGCTTCAGATTCCACTCTCCTCCATCAACATTTACCAGACTCAGACCACCTAAAACTCTTGCATTCACCTCCCTTACAACACCATCCATGTAAATATTAAACAACCAAGGCGACATCACACATCCCTGTCGCAGCCCCACTCTCACGGGAAACCAATCACTCACAGCATTTCCCACTCTTACACACGCTCTACTATTTACATAAAAACTTTTCACCCCTTTTAGTAACCTACCATCAAGTCCATACAGTCTTAAAACAGTCCACAAAGCCTCCCTATCAATTCTATCATACGCTTTCTCTAAGTCCATAAATGCCCAAAACACATCCTTGCCTTTCGCTAAATACTTTTCACACACTTGTCTCACAGCAAACACCTGATCAACGCATCCCCTCCCTCTCCTAAAGCCACACTGCTCATCACTAATCACTCCCTCTGTACCCTCTCTAACTCTCATAATTAACACTCTACCATACACTTTACCTACAACACTCAACAGACTTATACCCCTAAAGCTAGGAGATGATGGGGCTTAAGGCAAGAGGTCAACGAGGCGGGGTTGGGAGAGAGGGGAGGGAGGAGAATTGACGTGAGGGAAGGATATGGAGGGGAAGATGGGGAAGACGGGGTGGAAGGTGAATGAGAAGATGAGAGGGGGAGAGGGAGGAGGTCAGAGAGGATTGGGAAGAATGGTGGAGAAGAAGGGAAGGGGGAGATGAAGGGAGGGATGAGTAGAGTAGGGATGGGGGTGGGATGTAAGGAAGGTGACGAAACGGGAAGAAGGGAGAAAAGGTGAGAGGAGGAGGGAAGAAGGAATGGGGAGAGGTGGGATGATGGGAGAAGGAGGGAGAAGAGCAGTAGGGTGTGAAGGATATGAAAGGGAAAAGTGTGAGGTGGGAGGGAAGGGGAAAACAATTTACGTAATGAGGTAGGAGATGAGAGGACGGGGAGAAGAAGATGGAAAAGGAAGGAAGAAGAGAGGACAGGGGGGTGGAAGAGGTGAGGGAAAGGAAGGAAAATGAGACAACTGGAATTGAGAGGAAGAAGAAGATGAGGGAGAGGGGGAAGAGTAGGAAGGGATGGGGAGAAGGAAAGGGAGAGAGAATGAAATGATAGGAGAACCAGGGAGAGGAGAAGGCCTGTTGGATGACTGGGTGAGTGGGGAGGGGAGGAGTTAGGAAGGGAGGAAGGGATAAGGAGGATGGAGGAAAAAGAGGGTGAGAAGAAGAGTAGGAAATATGAAGTGGAGGGGATGGATGAGAGGAGAAGAGGAAGAAGAGGAGGAGGTGAGGATGATGGGAAAGGAAGAGGTGAAAAGAGGAGGGGTAGAATAGTATGGGAAGGGAGAAAGGTAAGAAGGGAGGAGAAGGAGGAGGAGAGAGGAGAAGAAGAGGGGGGAGTAAAGGGGCAGAAGACTTAAGTGGAAAAGTAGAGGGATGGATGGGGGGAGGGGAGCAGAGAGGAGGCGAAAAGGGGAGGGAGAGAGAGTTGGAGGAGAGGGGGAGGGAGAGGGAGGAAGAAGAGAGTGAGGGGAGGGGAGGGTTGGGTGAGGAGAGGAAGGAAGGAACAAGACAAGTGGCCAGAGGAGAAGTAAAAGATGTCTTTTTCTGTGGCGAGAGAGAGAAGGAGAGAGAGAGAGAGAGAGAGAGAGAGAGAGAGAGAGAGACAGACAGACAGACAGAGACAGACAGACAGACAGACAGAATGGGAGAGACAGATTCATAGGGAGATATCTAGCTAGCTAAATAGATAGATAGATAGGTAGACAAATAGATGGATAGATAGATAGATAGAGACAGACAGACAGAAAGACAGACAGGGAGAGACAGATACAGAGGGAGAGAGAGATAGCTATTAAGATATATAGACAGATAGATATACAGACAGATGGATAGATAGACACCAGGCAGAGAGAAAGAGAAATGAAGAAGAGGGAGGCAGAAGGAGGAGAAAGGGAAAAGGAAAGGTAGGAAGGATGGAAGCAGGAAATAGCCCCGTCGTGTCAGGCGCTGTCGGACATTTTTTAAAGTCTGGCCACGAAACAGTGAAGAGTGAGGCTTCGGGGACCAGCGGGGGGGCGGGGGGGGAGTGTTGCGTAAGAGAGAGAGAGAGTGAATGAGGTGGGGTGGGTGAGTGGGGTGTTTGAGCTTGAGAGACAGACAGACAGAAAAGAAAGTGAGTAAGTGAATGGGATGGGGTGGGCGAGGGGGGTGTTTGAGTTTGAGACAGAGAGAGAGAGAGAGAGAGAGAGAGAGAGAGCAGAGGTGGAGAGAAGAAAAATGAGGCTGCGGGGAGAGGTAAAGGTGCCTCCAGGGAGTTACGTCATGGTGGAGGTGTTGGAGGGGTGGTGGAGAGAAAGGCTAGGTGATGGAGAGAGAGAATAGGTGGTGGAGGGAAAGGCTAGGTGGTGGTGAGAAAGAATAGGTGGTGGAGAGAAAGACTAGTTGGTGGAGGGATAGTGGAGAGAAACATGGAGTGATGGAGGGGATATGGAAAGAAAATAGAGTTAGGGAGAGAGAAAAAGTTAGAAGATATTCGTCCTCGAGTGGACCTGTATAGTGTTGGAGAAGTGATGGATAACAGAGAGAGAGAGAGAGAGAGAGAGAGAGACTGGATGTGATAAGAGAGAAAGCAGATAGCAGCGATGTCTTGAAGGTTACAAGTTATTTATATATTTAGATTTTAAAATTACCATGCAGCAAATGCCTCAACACTCTGGGAAAAGATGGCGCTGAAGGCCAAGCAAGAATAAATATTAAAAGAAAAACATATGCAGGTAAATGAGTAACGGTACATAGGGAAAAAAAACAAACACAAATAAAAGTTAAATAAGTAAATAAGTGAATAAAGTAATAAGTCCCACACCTTACTTAACATTGTGAAATATTTAAGAGGCTTTGTAGTAAACAGAATAAGCTTTGTAGTAAACAGAATAAGCTACCCTGATGCGGTGTAAATATTGCACTTGGTAGATAGAGAAAGACTGAGGAATGACCTTTGTTGCCCTTCAGGTAAAGTGAGGGAGGAGCAGACAGACAGATAAAAAGACAGACAGATAGATAGCTAGATAGACAGATAGATGGATGGATATATATATAGAGAGAGAGAGAAAGAGAAAGCAAATTTGGTCCTAAGATAAATTGAAAATGAAATAGAGAGAGACCGATGATTTAAGTTAAAAAAATAATATGCTGGAGAGGGAAACCAGATAAAGAACAGGTTGATAGAGGAGAGGGAAAGAGAGAGGGAAGAAAAACTGAGTGGGTAGTGTTGGTCTTGAGATAATTCGAAAGGCACTGGATAAGGAGAGGGGATGATGATGAAGGTTGGGATGAGAGGTCAGACAAGCCTTTAGACAGAGTGGATATACAAAGGAGGATATAATGGTGTGAAATCTCGACTCCCCCCCCCTCTCTCTCTCTCTCTGTGCGTACGTGCGTGTGTGTGCGTGCGTGCGTGCATGTGCGTGTTTGTGTGTGTGCGGGTGTGCGCGGCGTGTTTTCTTCCCTGAGGTCTGAAAAATAAGACTTTCGTATTTCTGACCAGTACTGTCATTATTTTCACATTACACTCCCTTCTTTTTCTCTGATGGGGAGGATGATTTAGGTTAATCTTATGTTTTATAGGAAGAAGTTATCATGTTTTATCGGATTTCGAAGGATTTAAAGGATAATATTTCGATAGTTACCCCTGCTTTTGTATGTCCACTTCCTGTTTCTAGATCCTACAGTACCCATCCCATATACACCATACTCTGTTCACTTTAACTTGGCCTGAAAGTGCTATCTCTCCGCCTTGAATGCTGAGCTGTAACAAGATATAAACGCCAAAATATGGTGCTAGTCACGAAGAAGTTCCATGGAAAGTATGTAGAGCAGTACTACTGTATTGTCTTTCTCTGCCACTGAGCTACATGAAATAAGCTGCAAAAGAGCCAAGATCAAGGCCAAATGAAACTGGATGAATTATAGTCGGAATGATGATGATGATGATGATGATGGTAATAATGATGATGATGATGATGATGATGGTAATGATGATGATGATAATGTTGATAGATCACCTGCGACGTCAGTAATTGCAAGAAGTTGAAGGTAGCATTTTATAATTTGTTAAGTGTACCTGAACAAACTGGTATCATAATTTGCTACAGTCGACCCCTAACCCTCATCTTTTCACCTTAGTTAATGGCCAAGTATCGTCAGACTGGAAGTTTGATTTCTTTAGTAACTAAGGAGATTCGTACCTACCTCATAACTCAGGCTCATCGAATTTCATGGAACCAGCACCTAATATTCAAGTTTTAGGAGTGGACCAGTTCCGTCAAGTGAAACCAACACGACTTTCTTTATACCCGTTACCTGAGAAGTTTTAATTATATCTCCTCATCAGTCATGCCCAAGGACGCTATTTTTTTCTGTCCTGGCTATTTATTTCAGGATAGAATTTTCGAAATGGATTTTTTTTTCTCAAACTTCACTAACTCCTTCACAACCAGGAGGCTCTACGAAGCTGAATAAAATCGTCTGGTAGCAGGTAATGTAAAAACAAAATATGACGTCAGATTTGATGTGGTTAAAACATTTATATAATTGGCTCTGTTGTGCGCCTCTTGCCTTGGTTCTGTTGTGTTTCTCTTGCCCCATCTGGCAGCGTTAATTAGTGTGGATGCAGGTGGGTCAGTGACAGGCAATTATAAGGGTGGTTGAATAATTAAGGTGCGTTTATCTTCACCTTTTGTACCTGTGTGGGCAGGAGAGAGAGAGAGAGAGAGTATGTGTGTGCGAATAACTTTCAGACATATTTTCTCCCGTATCTTTAGCTGGAAGGACACAAACGAGCGTCACCAACACTAAATCAACGACGAAGAAGAACTGAAGGAGCACTGTAAATATCCTTTAAGGGAGAGAACAAAGAAAGGAAGAAACATAAAGAAAGAAAAAAGAAAAGGGAAAAATAATAACCAAAAAGAAAATGATAAAAGATAAATATTCTGCCTCCCGTCGTGGCCGAAACTTTCCCAGGATAATAAGACAGCATGAAATGAGCAAGAATAAAATGTTAAAGGCGTCACCATATCAAATAATAATAATAATAATAATAATAATAATAATAATACTAGTGATAATGATAATAATAATAATAATAATAATGATAATAATAATAATAATAATAATAATGAAATCCAAAAAGAAGGTGGCTGGTTAATTCGACCCTCTACCTCCAAGACCCTTAAAATTCATCAGACATTCACTCAAGCCTCACAACCAGACCGCAGAATGGCTGAAATATCTAATAAAACACCAAGGCCAAACCCTAGACTTTAGACTGCAAATTTTGGAAGCCGACAAAAAACATGAAATAGCATGAAAAGATCTAATATATCTTTTTGGCCTCACCCTGGAATTTAGACTGGGCCAATTTCGAAAGGTGGAAATAATGGCATGAAAATCTAATACACTTTTCCGTCCCGACCCTGGAATTGAAACTGTATATTTTGGAAGCCGACAAAAAGAGGTGAGATTCATGCTAACACATATCCACCACGGCCTTCGGAACTCTGACTTGGGTATGAGGAATGAGGGAGATTATATACCACATCCATCGGGCAAAAAGGGGAGACGTGTGCCCTCATTCACAGACATTCTTGCGTTTAAAGTTGAGCATAAGACCGCGCGCTCTTACTCCTATATTTACTCCTATAAGTATCAAACACTGCACAACTAAAGCTCAACAAACACAAGAAAATGCACTCAGAGATTAAGGGCCGAATATTTGACTTACCCTGTGACATTCACCTTCAATAGAGTGTTCTCAAAATTGAATTACATCTCTACCAATTTTGATCCAGATCGGAATAAACTGCTGATGTTGACCTTCTCGTGTAACCTTAGCCTTTGATCTTTCCCCGTAACCTTGACCTTTGTTCTCAAAATCGAATCCCTTTATCCATGCCGTTATTAGGATGCTTCCACAAAGTTTTATGTAAATCGGATAACAACTGCTTTAGCTAGCTTTGGCATGTGACCTTGACCTTTGACCCACTGTTCTCGGGAAACACAGGTCAACCCTATGATCCTCAAAGCTTGAAATTAGTTAGGTGTAATTCAGATCAATACTATTCTGATTATTTTGTTCACGCACAAGAACATGGGCCGAATTTTGACTTTGCTTTGTGACCTTGACCTTTCAGTGTTTGTTCTAAAAATCGAAATCCCTTCTTTCATGTCTTTCCTTCATCCCTTTCAGCAAATTTGGTCTAAATCGGATAAACGCTACGTAAGTTGGCCTTGCTAAGTCAAATTTTGCCCTAGTCCTGTAATCTTGACCTTCTATCGAGTGTTCTAAAAAAAAAAAAAAAGAAAGAAAAAAAAAAAGGTCAACTCCCCAGATGACCCTTCCATCAAGTTTGGTTAAAATCGGACAAAAACTGTTTATTTTGTTCACACACACACACACACACACACACACACACACACACACACACACACACACACACACACACACACACACACACACACACACACGCGCGTCGAATAAAAACTTTATCCCTCTCTTGCTCCGCGAATCCGAGTGCAATAAATGTAAAATGAATAAATAAATAAATAAAAATAATAGAGACGAAACAAAGAGGTGCTGGAAATACGAGTAATAAGAGTAGCCTAATTGTTATGAGAAATTGCTTTTTGTAAATATAGATTAAATAACCCAGAAATGGTGTCACATGTCAGTATTTTATTTCGGCTGGCAGACAGAGGACGACATTACTAAATCAATAAATAATAAAACTCTGCTTCCTAAAGGGTTTAAGCATACTCAACCACTCAGAATTGGTGACATAATTTTAGTACTATAATTTAAAACAAGACGATTTCCTTCAGCTTAGGGATTCACAAAGGTCTGGGATTCTTTATAATTATTTGCCCCGGTGCCAGAGGGTATTCTTGTACCGCTGAAGAAGGATCCAATCTTTTCTGGGTGGTCAGGGGGTTGGTAGGAGTGGAAATGATGGCTCCTATTCCCGCTCCTGGGGGTATTTGAGGAACAAGGAACACGAGTTAATGTAATGTTCATACGTTCTAATTTTCGTTCAATGTTCATACGTTCAGATGTTCATACGTTCTGATGTCCATACGTTCTAATGTTTACACGTTCAAATCTTCATACGTTCAGATGTTCATACGTTCCCTTGTCAATTACGTTCTAATGCTTTGTACGTTCCTTTGTTTATACGTTCCTAGTCTATTGCGTTCTGTTGCTCATACGTTCTGTCCCATGCGTTCTAATGTTCGTTTTTTTTTTTTTTTCCAAGCTCATCTGAACGTGAATCCTAAATATCCTTTTTACTGCAGTCTGCCATCCTCCTCTCAGGTAAGACAGAGAAAGAGAGAGAGAGAGAGAGAGAGAGAGAGAGAGGTGAAGAACCTTTGCATATCCAGGCAGCAGACCCACCCGGTAATTTCGGTGCCACCGCGTGAAGGCGTTCCTCTCCACCACCTATTCATACGTTCTAGGCTGGTATTCTCGTCGGGTAAGGAAGCTCCCTAACACCTTATCCTTACCGATTTATTTTTGGATAGGGCTGGTCAATATCCTTATGTACGTTTTCAGTGCAGAGTACGGAGATATGGGAATGATTTATATAACACAGCCGACGACAGTATAGTGTAATAAGCAGAATAAGTCACTTAGGAAAAGGTGTTAGCCCTGGGCTCCTACGCTCCTCCTGGGGAAACACAGGATTAGATGATAATGATGATGATGTAATTACATATGCCACATTCAGATAAATATGAACAACAAAACTGAAATTTTAAAAATAAAAAGTGATACTACAACAAAAATACTGTATCACTCTATGCATCTTGTCTGAATAACAGAAGTTACCTGTATATTCCTCATTGGGATGGACACCTGGACTAATGTATATGAAAATTAGATCATTCTGTAGTTAGGACTAGGACAGATTTTGACCCCTTCAATCCTAGGACGTACTCTGTTGGTTTATTGTCACTATCAGCAGACGATTTTTTAAATCCACCTTTTAAAAGATCTCTACAGCTGGACGGGTTAATGAAAGTTGTTTCAAACCCCCGCCAAAAAAGAAAAAAAAACTCTCCTTAAGTGAATAATATCGTTTGTAGGTAGCAAAAATGTATTTAAAAAAATGTCATCGGACTGAAGAGGTTAAGTAGGCATATTGTAGTAGATGTAAGTTAAACGAACCATCTCATTAACTCTCCTCCTCTTACTGGCTCCCTTCAACTTCTGTCTCTTCGCCGCACTGTTACATCTTTATCTCTTTTCTATCGCTACTATAATGGTCACTGCTCTTTTGAACTGTCTGCTTGCATCCCTCCACCTCCACGACGGGCGCGTAGCACCCGTCTAGCATCAAACTCTCATCCTTTTTCTGTCCAGCTCTCTAATGCAAGAGTTAACCCTTACTCCCAGTCCTTCATTTATGCAACATGCCATCTCTGGAACGACTCCCTCTGTCTGTATTTCCCACTGCCTATGATCTCCAGTCTTTCAAACGCAGTGTGTCCAGGCATCTCGAAATGAACGGATCTTGAATTTGTCTCTCTGTTGTATCTTTTTTTTTTTTTTTTCTTGGAAGGAACAGTATGCGAGCTCATTGCCTTCGGTACCTTCTTCCTTTAAAAAAAGAAAACAAAATCTTGGACCGGTTGACGAATTTGCTTAAGTTTGCGATCGAGGTCATGCAGTCTTGAAAATGAAAACGGAGGCCAGGGAGTTTTGGCGGCGACTGTGCACGTTGATCAATAGGCGGGGGCGGATCCTGGTGAGGCAGGTAATATCTATAATAGCCTCACCTGAAAATGACCTTCCGAGAAATGCTTTTTAACATGGAGGGGTGAGGAGGAGGGGGAAGGGGAGTGAGGGACGGAGGAGGGGGAAGGGAAGTGAGGGATGGAGGAGGGGTAAGGGGGTGAGGGATAGAGGTGAGGAGAGGGGGTGAGGAATGGAGGAGAAGGAGCGGAAGTAGAAAGACGAAGAGGGAAATGGGAGTAGAAATAGACAGGAGGAGAACCGGAGGAGGAGGAAAAGCAAGAAGGAAGAGAGAGTAAAAGGAGAAGTTAAGGGGTGAGGTAGAGATGAGGGGAAGCAGGGGACGGAAGAAGAAGGAAGAAGGAGGAAATGGGAATAGAAAGGGGTAGAATGAGCAGAGGATGAAGAGAAGAGGAACGGAGAAGGAAAGGTTAGGTGGGAGGGAGAGAAGATGAAAGTAGGAGAGAGAGAGAGATATGGCGGAATACAAAGAGAAAAAGAGGGAGAATGCGAAAGAGAAGGAAAGGGAGGAAAAGAGGAAGAGGGGCAAGAAGGGCAGGAGAAGAAGGGATGCATAAAAAGGAAGGAAAAGCAAGCAAAGAGTGTAGAAAAAAACAAGGAATAAGGAGAAGAAAGGAGGTGAAGGAGAAGGAAGAAGAGAAAGGAGAGGGGAGGAATGAATTAACGGGCCTTAGGGGAATGTGGCTGGCTCTCCGGTACACGCGAAAACCACACGCAAGTATACGGGCATTCCACACCGGTATACGGGCCTTCCACACGGGTATACGGGCCTTCCACACGGGTATACGAGCATTCCAAGCAGGTATACGGGCATTCCATGAGGGTATATGGACATAGTTACCTCCGCTACCGAAGTTGGAGGAGGTTATGTAATCACCCGTGTTTACCTGTCTGTGTACAAGGTATCTAAGAAAGTATTACTGGATTTCAATAAAATCTGATTGGCATTGGCGGTGCGATGCTTTCTTTAAAACTGTGTCACATGGAAGACTAAAACCGTAGAGTTAACTGGCTATGTGAAACCTTTAAAGTACTCATTTGGCAGGAAGGAGAAAGTACAGCAGTAAAGCATGAATTACATTGGTGTTAGCGGAGTTATGCCTTCTGTGAGTTCTTTCTGGTTCAACACGCTTTCCACATGGATGTAAAATCGTCCGAAGGTAACAAGAATGAGTAACAAAAGACATTTAATGGCTTGAGCAATCGATATACATAATTCCAACCCATTTTTCTAATTATTATGTAACATTTGTCTATATATAAACCTGGGACAGCAGTGTAGCGAAAGGTCAGTCACTGTGTTGCAAAAATTTGGCACACTTGACATAATTACATAGCTGGCGATGGAACGGCATGAATGAACGTGTGTGTCAAAATAATTACGATGCATGAACATTGGAAACCGTAGCTAGGCCTCCCCTTCCACAGACACTGTCCTTGGTTCGCGTGAGGCCATTTTTACATAAACTACCTGTGTTAGTGCTTTACGGTCACGCTCTTCAGTATTTTATAAACTGCACTCCCCTCTTCCCCCATAAATATCACGACTTGCTCATAAATATGTATCTTTTCAGTCTCCCCTTCTCTCTCTCTCTCTCTCTCTCTCTCTCTCTCTCTCTCTCTCTCTCTCTCTCTCTCTCTCTCTCTCTCTCTCTCTCTCTCTCTCTTTCATCGTTTACAGTCTTCACCTCACTGCTTTTCTTAATCCTTCCATGCCTCTCATTCTTCCTGTTAAAGCCTCTCTCTCTTCCTCGCTATTTTCCTGTATTTCTCTGTCACTGCCTTTTCTCTTCCTCTTTCTCTATTTACTCCTATTTCTCTATTTCTTTTTTATATTTCTTCCCATCTTTTTTACTTCCTTCCTCTAATCCTCTCCCGTTTCTATCTCTCTTGCTCCCATTGTCTCTTCCTCTTCTTGTGTTCTTTCTTTTTTCATTGAGTCCCTCTTCCTCTTGTTCCCCTTCTTTCTTCTTCCACTCTTCCCCTTTCCTTTCATTTTCCTCCTCCTGCATTTCCCTCTTCCTCTTCCTCCTCCTCTTCTCTCTTCCTCATCTTCTTTTCTTTGTATCTCCTGCAAGATATTAATGGCATTTATAGATCTTAAAATATGAGTGAACAGAGAGGGATGATGGAAGGTGTTACGCACTGACTAGTATAGAGATAAGTTGCTAAATGTTGTGAGAAAAATTAGCACATCATCATCATCATCATCATCGCAACATCGTTTCCCAATAAAGGAAATACAGTATTGGGAAAGAATTTTGTGCATCATCATCGTCATCACTACCTCTTTTTCTATCATTGTCATCATCATCATCACGACCTCATATTCTATCATCGTCATCATCACGACCTTTTTTTCTATCATCGTCATCATCATCATCATCATCACGACCTCTTTTTCTATCATCGTCATCATCATCATCACGACCTCATTTTCTATCATCATCATCATCATCATCACGACCTCTTTTTCTATCATCATCATCATCACGACCTCTTTTTCTACCCAAGGATGTAAACGCCTGAATGTTGTGAAAGAATTATGTACATCATCATCATCATCATCACCACAGCCTCTTTTTTTTTTTTTTTTCTACCTAAGTATGTGGTGAAACAAGAAAAACAACTGACACAGGGAGAACTATCACAGCCACCCACTTATTCACTCCTCACACTCTGTTTTAAGTTCATGCTGCTGCTGTTTGGCAATTTGATTCGGGTTTCTATGTATCTGTCTATTGCCAGACGCCTCAATCCCGTTTGGGGTGGCCACAAACAAATCGCCTCCAAGTCGCCCTGTCCCCCGCCATCTCACTGCCCTGCTCCCAACTCACACATTCCCCTCTCTCATATACCTCTCCACCCCATCCCTCCATCTCATCCTCGGCCTCCCCCTCCCTCTTCCCCCCTCCACCTCACTCACATACACTCTCCTCGTCAGTCTTTCACCCTCCATCCTCTCCACATGGCCAAACCACCTCAGTGTGTTCCTCATAACAAACACTAATTGGACTCAAGAAGTTAAAGAGTTATCTCTACGAACCCCTTCAGTATGATTGTGTCCTCATTTAACCTTTTTTCTTTTTTATTTTATTCAGTTTTAGGTGCTGGAGAGGGACGCCTTCATGTGGTGGCACAGGTATAACCGGACAATGGATCTTCCCGATTATACAAACGTCCCACAACAATTTCCCTGTTTTTCGAAGGAGGATGGTGAACTGCAATAGGGCATCCTGAGCCTGCAGTTCACCGGGTTCACGTTAAGATGAGCCTGGGATTGCTGCTACTACTACTACTACTACTACTACTACTACTACTACTACTACTACTACTACTACTACTACTCAGCTATGGAGAGACACCTCGTATTGAAGTTATTTGCCTCTTCAGCCGTAGGACGACAATTTGTCTATTTTCTACCCATACCAGACGATTTTATTCAGCTACTGAAAGCCTCGAGTTGAAAATTAAATGAAAGTTATATCTCTTCCTTATGTTCGAAAATCCCATCCCTTGGTGAATAAAATCGGCAAATGTTGCAGGAATAGAATGTAAAATGAGTCAAAGAAATGAAGGTGTTGAGTCCAAGAAGCTCCTATAACTCACTCTCAGCTGTATAAAATCTAGTATTAAAATCTAGAGTTGTTCCGAGCATGGGAGAGTTAATGGTGACAGTATTAACACCCTCAGACTCCTATGACTCACTCTCAGCTGCAAGATATCGTCTGGCCTTAGCTGGGATATAATACCAGAATTTTCCCGACCGTGAGAGGGTTAACAAGACTGGCAGCTCGTTAGTGGCACGCAAGAGTGATTCGACGTGTCATTACTTACGTCACTTCTAATCAGGTGTTGATGCAGAAGTCGTTAATCAATCACGATCTTTATGATAGTTATTCTTATTATGATATATGAAATTTAGGGAATACAGTTATAAGCTTCTGCAAGTCAGTGATCCACCAGGGCTTTGTTTAGCTGATAAGTATTGGGGTATCATCATCATCATTATCATCATCATCATCATCATCAATCAACTTCATTAACATCATCATCATCATCATCATCATCATCATCATCATCGTCGTCATCATCATCATCATCGTCGTCTTTGTCGTTGTCCTCGTCACTCACCCTTTTCACACTTATAAACAGGGCAGGCAGGATATGGCAACCTAAACATTAAAATAATATTAGGAGAAACTCGCATCATATTACCTAGGAGACTAACTCATACATCCATTCAGACCTTATGTAAATCATCATCATCATCATCATTAGTCTGACTTTTTTTCCCACTAATAAATGAGTTTGGTGATATTCAGGCACAGCACAGTAATAAAGTGGTGACAGGTATCCCCAAAATACTCCCAGTAATGTGTGTGTGTGTGTGTGTGTGTGTGTGTGTGTGTGTGTGTGTGTGTGTACGTCCGTCCGTTTCTCCGTTCGTCCTCGGCATTGACAGTTCCCTGAGCCCCAGCAGTTCTCCTACGTTCCATACACCTTCATGTATCACCATTTAGGCTATAATACCCACCGTCCATATTGAATACATGCTAGGGCTGCCTCATTCAGGACTGGTGTAAGGGTATTAGCGGGGATGTTTCATTGGGGTATCGTAGTCTAGAGCATATATCGTGGATGGTCGTCCTATATCTATAGTAGTGGTACACAATCGAGAACCTACAGCCTCCTCTCGGGGACTAAAACCTAGACACAACCCAAAACCCTCATCCCGAGTGGCACCTCTGACCAGTAGGTGGTAACTGGGTGCTGGCGAGGGACTTCTTCATGTGGTGGCACCGATTAAGACGGATGGTGGAGCTGCCCAGTTATACAAACGTCCCTCAGTCCCCTCCCTATCCCACGATTGGAAGATGGCAGACTGCTAAAGAAGGGCAGTTTTGGTCCGCAGTCTACTGGGCTCACTCTCAGAAGAGCCTGAGGATGCAATCACCAACTACAAATTCAAGAAGACAACAGGACTTTCTCCAATGTCAAAAAAGTTTCCTCAATAAGACATTTCAAAAGAGATCGTGGCCAGTTTTTATATTACTATTTTACTGGGTTTTGACCTGATTGTAGGTGTTGGCGACCATCATCCACTCACTTGATGTAGAGCTACCTACTTTTTCCGTCACCTTTATCATTTCTTTTCTGTTTCTTCTGTCTTTGCCGTCACTTTTATTACCCTTCTTTCCACTTCAGGTAACTCTACTCTGAGTGACAAGCCTAACGGCTCCTGGAACCCAGTAAACCATTTACGACGCTGGGTGGTAACCATATAACCAAACAATAGGGTGATGTGGCGCCTATTGTGGTGTCCCTGTGAAATAAATAGAAAGACGAAATGTGGCGTCCATCCAGAAACCAAACCTCCTTAACTGGAAAATCTAAAACGGGTTCAATGTCCCAGTCGGATAGTTTTTATTAACTTTCACTTCTATTGGTTTGACTAATCCATTTCGTGGTGAAATTTGGCAACAAATTTTTTACTAGCTTCCAAAAAGATTAAAAAAAAAAAAAAAAAAAAAGAGTTCTGAACTAAAATGTCAAGAAGAATCATATTCTAATAGATATTTTTTTTATTTTTTTTTATTGGGTATGACGTGGCTAATCCATATTCATGTAAAATTAGAAACTTCATCCTTTTTCAAATTGAAGAAAATAATCCACAGTTGGCCAGTGCAAAAGAGATCGTGTTTCAAAAGGTCAGTTTTATGCATTATTTTTTTTATTGGATTTCAACTCGCCTAATCCATATTCAGATAAAATTAGTAACTTCATTCTTTTCTCCGGCTACACTTTCCCCTCACACGCAACCACACACCTTCCACACGAATGCATATCACATTAACACGCAAACACTCCCAACTCACGCAAACTGTTCCACTCTTTAGAGGTCTGCATATTGATTTATCTAGCAGCTATCTCCATCCTTTTCTCCATGTCTGTCTGTTTGTATGTATGTCTTTGTGCAATTTTGTTTAACTGTCATTCTCTCTCTCTCTCTCTCTCTCTCTCTCTCTCACACACACACACACACACACACACACACACACACACACACACACACACACACACATACACATACACACACACACACACACACACTCATGCATAAACATACACAAAAAAACATACACAACTACCCACTCACACCTCTGTTCCCAACACAACCACACTTGACTCATTGATTCGCAGCTCCCTTGCTAACACACACACACACACACACACACACACACACACACACACACACACACACACACACACACACACACACACACACACACGCATTACCTCTACAAAAACACCATCTCCAGGCCATCCTCCTTTCAGATACTTAATAAGACTCTCGTTATTGCCTCAATGCATATCTAAGACCTCGGACAGAGGCTGGCACTATCTTTTAATTTCCAGAAGACTACCTTAAGATTTTGTAGCATCTTATTAGGTCCTTCGTCACAAGTTTAGATTTCCGTCTCTTTTTGGCAGCTGTTGTAGAAGGCCAATAAACTTTCCCTTACGTCTTTCAATATGCTGTTTTTTTTATTATATTTTATGGTTCTTTCATATTTGTCAAGGAGGAGAATTTCGTCTTTTTGCGGCATATTTCCCGTACCTCAGTGTCTAAATATGGCAATACTATGACACAACACCCTTTCCAAAGAGCTTTTATTGTGACTAGCACTATATTCTTGTGTTTATATCTTTGTACAATTCAGCATTTAAGATGGAAAGATTCAGTTTTGCGCCAAATCAAAGTGAGCTTGCATTTGTTTTTTTTTTGTTTTTTTTTGTTTTTTGTTTTGCTTGGAGGGGACAATCTTTTGGACATATGGCCTTTGGATCCTTCTTCCTTGCATTAAAAGTAAAAAAAATCAGAATCTACTCATCCCCAGTCGAATTATTTCAACTTCAGGGAGATTTACTGAACTGTGGGGAAGAGATATACCCTCCATTAATCCCTTCATGACTGTAAGATTCTCTCTGCAACTGAATGAAATCGTCTGGTGGCAGCAAGAACAACGAAAAAAAGACCTTCTCTGGCTCAAGGGGCTAAGTTATCAATTGTGAAGTTCCTCAGGGTTTGGTCCTTTCACCAACTTTCTTATATTCATCGATGACTTGAGCTGTACATCTAAAGTCCTATCCCTTTATACTTATTGAAAGCTCTGTCTTTCACATATGCACTCATTTTTCAAAGCCCCATCGTAATAGTCACAGTATGAATAACGACACTTTCACGCTTCACATTCACAACCCTTCATCTCTGGAAGTCTTTCTTAGCTTGCCTTTCCCTCTGACTTATGACCTCCAGTCTTTAAAATACAGTTGGTCGAATCATTGCAAAGTCTTAATTTTCTATTCCCCTTGTTTCACGTTGTAATAAGGATTTTTTTTTATTCAGATAATAAGCTTCAAGACACATCTGCTTTACTTATTCATACATATTAACCCTTTAAACTCACAGGTGTAATTTTCATATATACTTGCCACAGTCAGACGATTTTGTTCAGCTGAGGAGACTTTTTCGAACTGGAGGGGTTTGATATAGCCTTCATTAACTATTTTTTGCTAGGGTACTCTTTAAAGGTAAATAAAATTGTCTGCCATTGGGAAAAATAAACTGCAGTAGGACGTCATAGTTTTGTTGTAAATAAAAAATAAATCACATCCCTCCTCATTTACCTACATATACAAACCTCTTGCTGTTTCCTCCACACACACACACACACACACACACACACACACACACACACACACACACACACACACACACACACACACACACACACACACACACACACACACACACACACACACACACACACACACACACACACACACAAACACACACACACACACACACACACACACACACACACACACACACACACACACACACACACACACACACACACACACACACACACACACACACACACACACACACACACACACACACACACACACACACACACACACACACACACACACACACACACACACACACACACACACACACACACACACACACACACACACACACACACACACACACACACACACACACGAGTCAATCACCTTTCTCAGGCTTGAAAGGTGAGTGGTAGGGCAGTGGCAGTAGTGAGGGGAAGTAGTAATAACAGGACATAATTGCTCTTCTGGGAACGGGATGAGAGGGGAAAGATTCTGAGAGACAGCGAGGGGTAGATCAGGTTACGTGGGAGCGGAGCAGGTGATGGCAGCGGTGGTGATGGCTGTGGATAAAGCTCACTGGAAGGGGAAAAGATGGTGGTGGTGGTGGTGGTGGTGGAGATAGAGTTACAAGGGAGTGGAACTGAAGGTAGCAGTGGTGATGATTGTGGTGGTGGTTTTATTGGTACTGATGATTGTAGTGGTGGTGGCTATATGGTAGCGGTGGTTGTTGTATTGGTGGTATTTGTGGTGATGGGTGGTAGAGGTGGTAGTGATGGTGATAATTGGGAATAAAGCTGCATGGGTGGTACAATATTATACTGTACACCCACTAACTTGGCTTCTTGTCCTACTGTAGTGTGTTTCCCGTAGCTTAGTGGCAAAATCAAACAATATTACGGCTCTACTGTACATCCCCTCCATAGCACTTCTTTGTGACTAGCAGCAAATTCTAGTGTTAATATCTTATCACAGCTCAGCATTCAAGGGGTGAGATGACAAATTTAGACCAGGTTAAAGTGGACAGAGTATAGCAGTGTTTATGACAGATGTAGATAAAGTTAATGAGACAGGTGATAGTGGAGGTGATTGTTGTGATTTCCATGACGAGAAGGATGCACGGAAAAATATATCTGCTTCCTCTGTCCTTCCTGCAAAGACATAATGCTGTTGATAATTTGCGTTTTCTACCAAGAGCAATAGCCATGGATTAATTATGCGCCCTGATTCCCTTGTTCTTCTTAACACATTACTGTATGTGTGGCGATCGTTGTGTTTTCCAGGATGAACCAGAGATAGCCCAGATGCTGCACTCAGCCTTACCCTTCCTACTAAAACGTATTGTATCGTTACTTTTTCCAGGACGAACATGAGATAACCTAGATTCTGGACTCTGCCTCCCCAGCCCTTCCTTAAAGATCGTATTATAATGGAAGTTTAGGTTGGACGGCTATCTGTTATATTTATTTTTATGTCATTGTCGATGCCTATAAACGATTTTCTTCATCTTGCGGAAAATCTCTCTGACTGAAAGGGTTAATGAAGACCGGACTCAACCCCTTCAGCTCGAGAAAGCCCCTCCTATGCTGAATGGAATCGTCTGGAGATAGAGAGGATACTAGTAAAAGAAAAACCGTACCTGGCAGAAAAGGTGTTAACCCTCTGACTATGTTCGAATTCAGGTTATCTTATGCATCCCAACACCTGACTATTTATTTTTATTTTATTTATTTATTTACTTATTTTTTGGTTAGTGGTGGTGATTGGCTGAATTTGTCTGTCTGTTTCTTCCTTGGTTACTCCCTTCACTACCAGGACGCATTTTGCATTTTATTCCTGTTTCTGCCAGACGATTTTTCTTCTGTTTAGATCACCCTAGGATTGAAAGGGAAAATGAAGGATATTTCTCAAGACTTCAGGTCGAAAATTCACTTCTAAGTTGCGTAAAATCGTCCGCTAACCCCTTCAGTGCGATGGTGCTTTTGTTGATTTTGTTCGTGCCACCCTCAGACGGTTTTATTTACCTGAGAACAGAATTTCGAGGACTGTGAATGAGGTGGAGGGCGCGAGAGGGAAGGGGAGACCGAGGATGAGATGGAAGGATGGTGTGGAGAGGATGGAGACTGAGAGACTAACGAGGAGAGTGAAGGCGAATGAAGTGGAAATGGGGAGAGGTGGAGGGGAGACCAAGGATGAGATGGAGGGATAGAGTGGAAAGGTGTATGAGAGAGGGGAGTGTGAGATGGGAGGAGGGCTAGCGACATGGCAGGGTACGGGGCGACATGGAGGCGATCTGTTTGTGGCCACCCCATATGAGATTAAGGCGTCTGGCTATAGATGGATAGATAGATAGATTGCAAGAGATCACTCATGAATAAAATCAGCTAATGGGTGCAAAAAGAATGAAATCATATGTGGGTAGTCAGTGAAAGAAAAAAAAAAAATAGAACGAAAGAAAAGGAAGAAAAAGAAAAGAAATCATACCGAAAAGGTTTGATGGAGACTGTTTCCAACCCCTTCACTACGAGATCTTTTTCACCAAGTTCAATAAGGTAATTCTAGAGTCAGTATGAACACACTAGAAATATCCATCCTCTCACCGAAAGGGTTAAGGATGCTCACGCTTACCCTTCACCCCGGATTCTCGTCAGTTAAGGAAGCTCCCTAACACCTCTTCCTAAGCGATTAAATTTGCTCATTACACCTCGCTGTCCTCTTCTGTGCTATTCAGGTCGTTCTAAAATCACCACACTCTGTAGAAATAACGTGCAAAACATATTAGCCAGCCGTACCTAAAAATAAATCGGTAAGGAGGTGGCGTTAGGGAACGTCTTTAACAGCCAAGAATACGAGCCTTTCTCAGACAAGACACAAAAAACAGCTTCACCTTTTGGCTGCTACGATTTCCCTCAGCTGAACTTGATCGTCTGGTGTTTGCCTGAGTGAAGTACTTTAATGATTCTATTATTATTATTATTATTATTATTATTATTATTATTAGAGGAAAGATCGCGATACTTTTTTTACTCGTTATCTACAGTACTACGACATTTCCAAGTTGAATTAAATCGTCTTGTGTGTCTTGAATGAAATCTTTCGGTGTACTAAACTCCTTTTACACTAACTTGGCCCAGATTTTTTCCTTTTGCAGCTTATTTCATGTAGCTCATTGGCAGAAAAGATGATACTGCGACTCAACATCCTTTTCTTAACACATTTCTTCGTGACTAGCACAGTAGTTTATTGTTAATCTCTTACTATCATTCTGCTTTCAACACAGAGATTGAAAGTTTTAGGCCAAGTTAGAGTAAAAAGAGTATAGTAGTAATGAAAGACCTACTTTGTGCCTAATTCACGTTCTATTTGCACAGTAGGTAAATTAGTCAACATATACAAAAATAAATAAAACATAGATTCCTTTACATGACTAAATTATCCTTTCTTATGTCCAGTAATTAGGCCCCATTACTGAACTTAATTAACGCAGGTAGCTAATTAGAGGCAGATTAGGCTTGCTTTCTTATTAACTCTTCTCTGTCCTTCCTTTCATTATCTCCTTTTAGCCCCTCTGTCTCCTTTCTTTTCAGTCCTGTCTATTTTTCTTCCCACCATTTCCAGGCTATATAATCCTCTCTCTCTCTCTCTCTCTCTCTCTCTCTCTCTCTCCACTCTTTACTTTTATCATTCCTCTCCTTCCCACCTATTCTCTCCTATTTCCAATTTCTATATTTTCCACTTTTTATACTCTATCTCTTCTCTCACAAGTTTTCCTCCTCTTCTTCACCTCTCTCAGAGACTTTCCCACATGAAGGGTTTACATAAAGCCTTCATTAACCCCTTCACCGTGAGATGCCCCCCCTAAGATGAATAAAATCGTCTGACCGTAACAAAAATGAAATGAAAAAGGTAGCGTAGTAAAGTGATTAATTATTAGGCAGGTGAGATTAAAAGTTCCATTCACACCTATAGAGACTTCGTGGCCTCTGCTCCTTGGCGATTTATTTAACATGTTACACCTTAATATTCCCTTGCATGCAGCTTATATAGTTTTAATATCGACATAGTTTACATCTGTAGCATAAAATAGGATGATGAGGAATAATGAACAAAATAAATCGCTTTGGAGGAGGCGTTACGTAGCCCCTGATGTCACCTAGAGTATGACCTTAATAAAGTGCCCACCGTGACTTACTTTAACCTTTTTTTGACCCAGAGGATTTTATTATTTTATTTGTATTATATTCAGACGATTTTAAAGCTCTGGATAAATTGCTATATAAAGGAATTAGATAATATTATAACCTTCAAATCTTCCAGTGGGTCCGGGGGCTCCTAAAAAAAAAAAAAAAGAAAAAAAAAAGAAAGAAAAGAAAAGAAAACAAAAAAGTCATAGGTTAGGCAGAACATTAAAAAATTAGATAAATTGTACTCAAGGGGGTTAGAAAATGGCCAGGTGAAACAGGTGAGATCTTGAGTTTCGTAGCCCATTTTACACAGCGATTCATTTTTCTCCGTACACCTTGATAGTCTATTTTTGTTTGTATATTTTCGGCAATGGTATAGTCTCAGTCAGCAAAATACAAGAGGTTACTGAGGTGTAATGTGTAGAATGAATCGCTTAGGAAGAGCTGTTACGGGAAGTGCTTTATTGCATCTTGTGTGCTTTATTGATTGGCCTTATTCCCATGTGTGCTTCCTGATTGCTCTTCTATCCCTTGTACTGTGTGGGTGTGGGTGTGGGTGTGTGTGTGTGTGGGTGTGGGTGTGGGTGTGTGTGTGTGTGGGTGTGGGTGTGGGTGTGTGTGGGTGGGTGTTATGTTTTCTGTGCTTTGTGGTGACGTTTAGTGTCTGATGGTGTTTGGTGTGTGAGGTGTGGTTCGTGATGAGTGCTGCATGGTGTGATACTGGTGTGAGATGTGTGTTGTGTGGTGTGTGTGGCTGTATATGGTGGTGTGTGGTGTACATTGTGTGGTGGGCTTCGTGTGCTTGTTTGTGGTGTGTGTCGTGTGCTGTCGCTGTGTGGAGTGTGCTGTACTCTATATTGTGTGTGCTGTGTGGTGGTGGTGTGTGTGGCGTGTGGTGCTGTGATGGGTGCGGTTTGTGGTGCTGTGGTGGTGTGTGGTGCTGTGGTGTAGGACGTGGCCATCTATTCGTAATGGCCATCTGACAGTGGTATGGGGGGATCTATCATTTCATTGTGAGGTTCTCTCTCTCTCTCTCTCTCTCTCTCTCTCTCTCTGTTTGTATGTAGTAGGTATATGTGTAGTATGTATGTATGAATATATGTACGTAAGTTCGAGTGTGTGTGTGTGTGTGTGTGTGTGTGTGTGTGTGTGTGTGTGTGTGTGTGTGTGTGTGTGTGTTGTGTTGTGTTGTCTGGTCTTATCAAACGCACCTAACCTAATCACCGATATTTACCAGCGATTATCCCCTGGTCAAATTACTTGGCCATGATGGACGCAAATTACATGAATATAATGGATGTGAGCTATTTCAAACCTAACTCATTTTCGTGATTGAGCAGTTTTTCCGAGGTGTTCTTTAAAAGGCTTTTCTTTATGACTCGAATTTTCGCACTCAAAATTCCAGTCCTAATTCCCATCTCTTTCTTATTTTCTCTGTTTCTCTTTCTTACTTTCTTCTTCTTTCTCACTCTCTCTGTCACTCTGGTACTCTCACTCGCACTCTTTCTTCCTTTCACACTCTTAATCCCTTACACAATATCATTCTCAGTTTCTTTAACCTTCATTGTAACTTTCACTCTTTCTCTCACTGGCACTCTCACTCACACTTTTCCTTCCCCTGACCCCCCTGACCCCAATCTTAATTTCTCTCTCACTCTCAGGCTCACTCTCACTGGCACCCTCACTCTGCCTTCCCCTCATCAAGACTAATTACAGCTGTGAGTGGTGAGACAAGCAGACAAAGTGAACGGGTCTCTAGGTAACAGCCAGGTCAGAATAATTAAGGTAATTATGTAGAGTAACCCTAGTCGGCGCTGGGAGGGTAATCTGGGCAACCGTGGGATTACACCAGATGAAACGGACTGGAGCGGAAAATGAGGAGGCAGGGAGGAGCTAAAGTGGTTGGAATTATGGTGGTAGGTGGGTGGCAGAGCTGAGTGGATGGTGGTAGGGTAAGGTGGTAGGGTGTGGTTGTAATGGTGGTAGGGATACGTGGGTGGTGGCAGAGTAAGGTGGAAGGGTGAGGGAGTAAGGTGTGGTTGTCAGGGTGGTAGGGATATGTGGGTGGTGGCAGGTTAGGTGGCAGGGTGTGGTGGTAAGGGTGAGGTAGGTGTGACATGCATGGTGGGGTTACGTGGGTGGTGGCAGAGTAAGGTGGAAGGGTGAGGGAGTGAGGTGTGGTTGTCAGGGTGGTAGGGATATGTGGGTGGTGGCAGGTTAGGTGGTAGGGTGTGGTGGCAAAGGAGAGATCGATGTGACGTGGGCGGTAGGATTACGTGGATGGTGGAAGGGTAAGGTGGTAGGGTGTGGTTATAAGGGTGGTAGAAATACATGGGTGGTGACAGAGTAAGGTGGTAGAGTGTGGTGATAAGGGTGAGGTGGGTGTGACGTGGTTGGTGGCAGGGTAAGATATCTAGTGGTGGAGTTAGGTCGTGGGAACATACCAGGACCAGACTGACATGAGTGAAGTAAATTGCCAGCAGATGAAAAATAATTAGTTCAACTGAGAAGGACAGCAGGGATGGCGGAGATGGCAGGGTGAGGTGAGGATGGCGGTAGGGGTAAGATGGGCAAGAGGGTGAGGTGAAGCTGGTGGCAGGGGTAAGGTGGGCAGCAGGGATGAATATGCATACCCGGAGCTGAGAGGATAATCTGAAAAAGTCCGGGATTACATCAGATAAAATAGTCTGGACTGGAAAATGAGGGGACTGTGTGAAGTTAAAGTGGGTGAGATTGTAGTGGTAAGTGGGTGGCAGAGTTACAAGGGAGTTATTATAGTAGTAGGTGGGTGGTAGTTACGTGGGAGTTATTACAGAAGAGGGTAAGTGGCAGAGTTACGTAGGTGGTGGCAGGGTAAGGTGGTAGCATGAGATGGTGGGATAAGGTGGTATGGTGTGTTGGTCAGGGTGAAGTAAGGGGCAAGGTAAAGTAGAAAATAGGAAGCAGGGAGGAAGTTGGTGGTAAAGTGACCAGGGTTACAGGGTTGATATTGATGGCAGGGTTAGGTGGTTGGTGGTAAGATGAGGTAGCAGGGAGTGGTAGCAAGGGTGAGGTAGGTGGTCGAGTAGCTAGGGCTGCAGAGGTGACGTGGTTGGCAAAGGTACAGGGACGGTGGCAGGGTGTGGTGGTAAAGGTGAGGCCGTGGGTAAGGTTAATACTGGCTAGGTAACAAAAATAGATGACATTGGCCCAAAAGACAAAGATGGCAGGGGTAACAGAGGCAACAGGGTGAGGCGGAGTAGGCGGCAGGGGTAAGGTGGGCGGTAGGGTTGAGTCTGCCTACCCGGATCTGAGAGGATAATCCGGAGAGGCGCAAGATTACACCAGATGAAGTGGACTGAGGTGGAAAATGAGGAGGCAGGGAGAAGGTGGGTGGTAAAATTGCTAGGATTACAGGGTTAGCTGGATGGCAGAGTTAAGAGGATGGTGACAGGGTGAAGTAAATAGCTTGTTGTAGGGTGTGGTAGCAGAGATTAGGTAGGTGGCAAGGGTAAGGCAGGTGGCAGAGTCAGGTGGAAAGATCAGGCGGTAGTGTGTGATGTCAGGCGTGAGGTAGGTAGTAGAGGTCATTTGGGTGGCAGAGGTGAGGTAAGTAGGTAGGTACTAAAGTAGGTGGCAGGGGTTCGGTAGGTAATATGGGTGAGGTATTCTGCAGGACGGAGGTAGGTGGCAGAGATAAGGTAAGGTATGTGGTTGTAGGGATTTAGTAAGTAGCAGGGATGAGACAGGTGGCGCAGGTGAAGCAAACAGCAACAACGAAATAAGGGACCTGACCGAATGGGCAGAGATTCGCGAAATAAATAGTGGAAATAGAAGTCACATGTACACAAAAAAACTATCGTTACACCTTCTGCGCGATATAAAATGACACACGAATGAAGGTTTTTGATAACAGCCTCCTCCATTGGTATCCCTGCGTGTGTTTGTTGCATATTTATTATAAGCTATATCCATTGCTTCTCCCATGCATATTTCTACCTCGTCCTATTTGGCAACTCACCCACTGTCAGGCTTACCAACCCTAGCGAGACAGCCAGGTTGTTCAGTATGAAACACATCGGACCCCCCTGTAACGATAGTTTTTTTGCTGTGTGTACATGGAGTATTATCTTTCTTTATTATTACGGTGACTTATACAGGACGTAAAAAATTCATTGTGTTGTATAAGATACTGTCCATTAACACAACATTCATACTTCTACATTAGACCCTCCCACATTCACTATTCACACTGCCACATCACACTATCTACTTCCCTGACATCATCTCAAAGTCTCCCTACACTGTCATACCTCACACTCCGACATGCACAGTACCACATCTCGCAATGACACCGTACATTATGACATCTCACACTGCCAAACCTCACACATACTTCACAGAAACCCTTCATACTATCATATCACATTCTGCCTACTACTATGTCTTACACATCCCCACCAAACGCTATACACTGTTTTACACACTACAATACAACACTTCATAACATCACAGCCACACCTCTCACAGACACACACACACACACACACACACACACACACACACACAAAGAGCTTAGTTCAAATCCTGTATAATACAAATAGGTAAACACACACACACACACACACACACACACACACACACACACACACATCTGCAGTTACACCTTACACTGACACCTCACATGCCACATCTCACACTTCCACACCTCACACTTCGACACCTTACAACCTCAGTCACACCTCACAGTCACATATGCCGCCTCCTACTACACATGCTTTCTTAACACCGTGTATTATTTTGCATGACGTGGAAAGGTCTGCTACCACCGTCCTATTTCATACATTACAAGAGGCTTTATTTCTTCTCTGACTTGCACTGACGATCCGCATTAATTTACTGAAGAGAGAGAGAGAGAGAGAGAGAGAGAGTAAGTCTATAATTACAGGTACAGTATATAATATTAGATGTGACAGAATCCTGCCTCTCCGGCATTGCTCCCAGTCACACGAAACCTTATGCAGCTTTTGATTTAGAATTTTTAAAGTTCGAGTGATGGTAGTAGTAGTAGTTTTTGTTGTTGTTGTAGTAGCAGTAGTAGTAGTAGTAGCAGTAGTAGTAGTAGTAGTAGCAGTAGTAGTAGTAGTAGCAGTAGTAGTAGTAGTAGTAGTAGCAGTAGTAGTAGTAGTAGTAGTCCCAGGTTCATATGACTGTGAACCCAGAAAAATGCAGGCGGAAGATGCTCCCCTCCCCTGCAGACTACCATCCTCCTTTCAGGGGTTAGGGAGGGAGGTGAGGAACGTTTGTACAAGCAGTCAGCTCCACCGGCCAGTCATGTTAGTGTAATGCCTGTCTCGATAATGTCCACTGCATTTGTGAGAAGAAAAACTGATTTGGGTGTTGTTGACGATGATGGTGATGACGTTATGGTAATGATGGAAGACAGGGCGACGTGGAGGGGATTGGTTCAAGGCCATTCCTGTTATCAAGGCGTCTACTTATGGATTAATAGATAGATAAATCCAAAGAGAATGACAGATAATAATGATATTAACATGTCCTGCATGTAATAGGCCATAGCCTTTTATTCAGAGGAAGTTATTTATGAAACACCAAAGTTGAACAGAAATACCGTATTATCAGACAGGCTTAAATGAAGAAAATAGCAAGTACGAGGAACTTCCAACTCCCTGTGTCACCTCATTCACATCAGTACAGAGATATATAAAATGAAGACTGCTAAAGTTAGTCTCAAGCTCATACAAAAGATTTCATTACCAGACAGCACTACATTAGGCACTTTGCTGATAGTTTCTCTTGCTTCTGTGCTTTTCTTATCCTGTTTCTGTGTTTCTCCCATTCCAGTTATTAATGGAAAGAAGGACTGGGAAGATGATGATGATAAAGGTGATGACGACGACGCTGATAATGATGATGATGTACCGAAGGTCTCGTAAATCTTTGGCACGGTCCCGAGAATGTGTAAGCGAACTCTTTCTACCGACTGTACCACTGCATGAAAGAGTGTCAAAAGTTTGTTCCCAATACGTAAACTGATAGAAACCCTGACCAGGTTATTCTGTGCAAGAAAAATTTTGTTGTGCCAAGTGGGAAGTCAATTTAAACTGGGATAAAAAGGTAATCAAGTTCCAGTGTTGTGTGTTGGTGCCAATATATATATATCGAGAGTAAGAGAGAGAGAGAGAGAGAGAATGGGAAAGGGGAAGGGGAGAGAAGGAAGGGAGGGGAGAGAGAGGGAGAGGGAAAAGGAGTTGGAGAGTGAGAGTGGGAGTGGAAGAGAGAGGTGGAGGGAGAGGGTAAGGGATTGAAGTGGGAGGAGATGGAGTGGGCGCAAGAAGAAGAAAAGTAAGATAGGGAGAAGGAGGAGAGGGAGAGAGAGAAGACAAATGAGAGGGCGAGGGAGAGAGGGAGGGAATGGGAGTGGGAGAGAGAGGGGGTGTTTTGCAGGAGAGACGACCTTGAAACACAGTGAGATCTGACATGTGGCGCAAATTATATCCGTCTTCTTTTCCTTTGTGATCGAGGCTGCGTTATTGTATCTGTGTATATGATTGTCGCGCTGTGTATATGAATGTATGCTTGTACGAGTGTGTATATATAGTCTGCATGTCTATGTGTACGTGTGTGTATGCTTATATGTGAACGAAGTTACACCCGGGCATGTGCTGACGGGGCTAGTGTGTGTGTGTGTGTGTGTGTGTGTGTGTATGTGTGTATGTGTGTGTGTGTGTGTGTGTGTGTGTGTGTGTGTGTGTGTGTGTAATATAAATATCTTAGATCTGGTTTTAACCAAATTTGTTGGAATGGTTTGATGGTCCACGAAGAGACTTACAAATTGTTTTACAGGACGAAAGATCAATGGTAAGGGTCACATGGCAAGGTCAATTTAAACAGTTTTTATCCAGTTTAGACCAAATTCAGTGCATGGATTGCGATGAGGCAAGGGAAAAGGGAATTCGATTTTGATAATTATTCAAAGATGGAGGTCATAGGATAAGGTCATCGGTTCGACCCTGTAATCTAAAGTTTTGATTCGATTTAGACCAAACTTGATCGGAGGGGTGAAGGTCAGGCAGTGTTAAATCAGTTCAGTTTTGAGAATTATTGGTCAAAGATGAAGGTCACAGGTTGAAGTCGAAAGCCCGACCTTATATCCATTGTAAGGCCTGGGTGTTGTACTCTTTTGGTGACCTTTTTTGTACATTCGCTTGTGTAATCTCTCGTTCTCTTACTTCAGTATAGCTATACAAATTCAGGGTATTTATCTTAACACTGTCCAACACATCCACTTCAACACCACAGATCTCCTTATCTTCCTCATTCGTCAGTCTGTTTCTCCACGGAACTCTAGATTCTCCTCTCAGACAACTCAGTATCAATCTTCTCATTCTTGGCTTGTGGTCTGTGTTGGAAGGACACAGGTCAAGAGGGAGAGGAGGGGAAATGAATAATCTTAAGGGAGAGTGTGGAATGACGTGGAAAGACTGAGAGGCAATGAGGAAGTTCAAGAGTGTTGTGATGTTGATGCGAATGTGATGTAAAGTAGTAGGAAAAGTACCCTGAGGTGATTTGACTATGTGGAGAAAACTGAAAATGAGAAAGTGACAAGGAATGTGTATGTGAGTGAAGTGGAGGTGGAAATGAGAGAGAGGGAAATCGAGAATGGGTGAAGGAACGGGGTAAGAGAATGAGGGTAGTGTGAGATGGCGGGAGCGCACAGGGCGACGAGGAAGGGATTTGTTCAAGGCCAGTCCTCTGTTATTAAGGCGTGTGAATAGGGACAAAAAGATATAGATACAGATGGTTAGATAGATAGTTAAAGCAGATTGATAGAAAGGAAAAGGATGGATAGATAGAGCGAGACACAGACAGAGAAACAGCAGATAAACAGACAGACGATAGATAAATAGACAGGCAACCAGGCAGATAGACAGATAAGCAACTAAAAGAAGGTGCTCTCGCTTCTGGGTGTGTCCATGCTCATACATCCCAGTAATTTCCACATAAACGTCTGATATCACACTAGATAGGATGCTCGTTCCCGTCCCTCATCACGCACGCATGATAACTTCCACGTATCGCCCAGCCCTTCACCCGTAGCCTTGTAATCTAACAATTTCCTCCATTACAGCAGCCATCACCGTCTTGTAATCAGCTGTCGTTATCTTTATACACCCTCGCTAAGGATACTCATCTTCCACGTTTCTCTGACTTAGTGTTCATACGGAAAATTTACGTCACGTTCATTACATCGCGAAACTCATGTACGAGGGAGAAAATCCATGTGATTAACACCTGTAATAAAGCTTTTCTTTATGTGTATCCCTCTTTGGCACGTACACCCATCACATGTTACCATTTCAGCACTGATCACCACCGTCCATACTGAAAACATGCTAGCGCTGTCTCATTCATAGATGATGGCATAGTATTAGTTGGGGTGCTAATTATGGCATATCAGTATGTCTTGTAGATGATCAGTAAGTTTATTCTAATGAGATTAAAACATCAGAATGTTCCCTGCCACAGATGGGGACTGAGCTCGCGATCTTTCATGCGACAGACCATATTTCTAACCACCTGTCTAACCTCATTAACAGAAGGACAGGAAAGTCAGAGTAAAAGAAGAAGAGAGAAAAAAAAAATCCATGAAGGAGAATGTTAGTAGGTAGGAAAAATGCCAAGTAGAAATAGAGAAGTCAGTAAGGAAATGAAAATGGAGTAGGAAGCTAGGATAACTGGGGAAATAAAAAGGAAGTGAAGGAAATGCATAGAAAATCAAGGAGAAAGAAACTTAAGTTGGTAAAGAGGTGGAAGGTGTAAAGAGAGGTAAAGAAAATCGAACGGAAAAAGCGAGAAAAACTGAAGCAACGGGGAAAGAAAAGTGAGACAAGGTAAAAAATAATGCTGGAGGAATATTGAGTAAAATGAAGATACTGGATGAGATATAATGGGAATAGATGGGGAAACCAGACAATACCTAAACAAGAAATAGAGGTAAAGAAAATGAGGATGTAGAACGAAAAGAAAATGAGGACATAGAGAAAGAGGAACGGGAGCGATGGAGAAAAGGCGAAAAGGGTAAAGCTAACACAGAGAATGAAGAACAAGATAACATACTGTAAACGAGGAGGAAGAAATAGAATTAGAGAATAGAGTGGAGGAAGAAAAAACTATAGGAAAAAACATGAAAGAAAAAGAAATAGAAAAAGATGAATATTCAAGGAAAATGCACGAGGATAATTAGAGAAAATGTAATTGAAAATAGCTTTAAAATAGGGTGACTAAGGAAAAGATGTATATGAAAGAAGGATGAGAAAGAGTGAAATGACATGATTTAATGTAACTGACAACAGAGGAATGAAGAGTATTAAATTTAAAAAAAGAAATTAGAACTTGAATTTATAAGTGAATTGAGGTGTGGTTCGTTTTATTTTTTTGCTTAAAATTCTTAAGGGAGTTCTCATACATGTGTTTGTTTTCTTTTTAGCTTGTTCTGGATATAAAGATGACGAGCTTTCTGCAAAACCTAGGCTAGTTAACAGTGTCCAAACATCCACAAAAACTGCAACTCCCTAGAGGGCCTTCCGCATTATGGATTACGTTCCTTTGCACATACCTCAGCATTATATTGTATGCTAGAAATGTCTTTGTAAAATAAGGCTGGTGGTGTGACAGTGTAGGGATTGATTGAGACGTGTGTGTGTGTGTGTGTGTGTGTGTGTGTGTGTGTGTGTGTGTGTGTGTGTGTGTGTGAGGAGTGGCAGTTTTTAGTGCAACGGTGTGAGGAACGCCTGAAGTGTTGTGATGTGACATGGGGAGATGTGAACTGTGGTAGTGTAAGGTATATTTGTCAGGTAGAATAGCCTGTGATGAGGAAGTGTGAGGCGCTGATACTGTGTGGTATATGTGAGATACTGAAGTGCAAGGGATGCGGTGTGACGAATATGTTGAGGTGTGACAGCGTAAAGTATGGAGTGTGAGGTGTGGCAGTGGAATATGTATGAGAGGTGCAGCAGGGAAAGATGTGCTGTGCCTGAGGTGTGGTAGCGTTTCCTATTGCACAGTGACTTCAAAAACCCAATTTTTTTTTTTTAAATAGAAAACGTGGCGTGTACTTTGTCTTCCACCATCCACAAGGCCTCACGCCATCCAGTGCTTGGGTGGGCTTCCGGGAATGTGGGATGGTGGCGTGTAGGGGTATAAGATTAGCTTAGTCTGGGTCAAGCCATATTGGTTTGTTGTGAGATGGAGTAGGGTTTGTTAGGTTAGGATAGATTGGATTGTGCTGGGTTGCCTTGGCTTAGTTAGATAGATAGATAGATAGATAGAGAGAGAGAGAGAGAGAGAGAGAGAGAGAACTGAAGTAAGATGAAGAAAGAGAAGAATGAGAAAGGTAGTAGGATATAGAAAGACAGGAAGGAAGAGAAGAGAGAGAATGTCAGCAAAATGATGGAGGAGAGGTGGTAAAAAAAATTAAAAAGACAGTAAGATGAGAGAGAAAGAGAGAGAGAGAGAGAGAGAGGGGAACTGTCAGTGTGATATGTTGGTGAATGAAGAGATTCTGTAAATAATGGAAACTTTTTTTTTTTTTTTTTTTTTTTTTTTTTGCTATGGTTCAGTGATTTGAAAAAATGCTTAAAGGAAGTGGAAAGTAAAGTAATCTAAGAAATTAAGCGGCAGGTGCTATGATTATTCTGATAAGGAACAATACAGTAGCTGCAAGAGAAGTGTGTGTATGGGGGAGGCGGTGGCTGAATCGGTAGAGAGGCGGCCTGCAGTCCTGATGGACCCAGGTTCGAATCCCGGCTGGGGCAGGGAACAGTTTAAGGATTTGAATTTCATAACAGCAGACTTTCCTGATCTACCAGATGACCCGCCGACATGTCATAAAAATACCCCCGCTAATACCAATACACCAGTCCTGTATGAGACAGCCCTAGCATGTATTCAGTATTGACGGTGGGTGTTAGCGCCGAAGTGGTGACATGTAGAGAGGTGTGTGGTATGTAGGAGGACTACTGGGCCTTGATAGCAGGCTGTGAAGCCTATGCCCAGAGTCGGACACATAAAAAAAAAAAAAAAAAAAAAGCATTGGCACCCATTAAAATATGAGAATGTGAGACTGCAATGGCTTGAATACGTAAAAAAAAAGGAATCAAGGGTGAAGGCAGTAAAAGTGAAACTGTTTAGGAATATACATGAATTTGGTAGGTTGACATAATAACAAATAGGTAGAGTCTTGAGAGATGTAATGTATGGAATTCTACTGCTCAAAAGATAGATGGCATGGTCACATAGAAAGAATGAAAACTAACAGGGTTATGAAAATGGTTCGTGCAAACTAGGTTGAGGGATGAAAGAGACGTGGGAGGCAAGGAAGAAGGTGGATGGATAAGGTATTTAAATATGTAAATAAGAAAGTTACGAAAGCTGAGGAAGGTTGGAAATTAATGGATGGAAAGGGTGGCATCTCCCTTTTAATTTGACAGTCGATTAAAACGACCTTTATCTCATATGCATAAAAAACGAACTGTAGTGTGGATTACTTTAGTCTGTGGAGTAGAGCTGAGTATCTTGAAGGAATGAATGACGAGGGACTGGATGCTCGAACAATTATACTGTACTATACTGGAGTTTGTCAATAATTTTCGTACCTTAGCAGTCTTCTGTTCCTGTGTCTGGATCCTGCCCACTTCGCGTATTGGTGCTGAATGGGGTTTGAAAAATGACGCGGATGTGGTGGTAATGATTATGATGATGCTGAACACAAGTTGGGTTAGGCTGGGATAGATTGGTTGGTGGTGCGTAAAAGTTGGCCTAGTAAATTGCTTTGGTTTAAAGTGGTTGGAATGTACTAGGGTGAGTTAGGAAAATAATATGATAATGTAAGGATTCTATCTTGTTAAGGAGGGGTAAGTTAGTTTGATTTAATTTGTTTATATTATTTAGTGGTGGACTGGCCGAGGTTAAGTCACATTAGGATAAGTTAAATTACAATAGGTTAGGTCAGTGAATTTGAGTGAAATTGAGTTTGGTTAGATATGGATAAACTTGGCTAGACTAATAATGCTTGATGAGAGATAAAAATGGGACTCATGATACAAAGAAGAAAAATATAAGAAATGTCGACGTCCAGTGAAGACATTTGATAAACGATGAATTAGAGTTAGTGAGAACGAGGCTGAAATAACAAAGAGAGAGAGAGAGAGAGAGAGAGAGAGACTGGGGGAAAGGGGTATGCCAGGTATTACACACTAACACCTGTAATCTCGCTGCTAGACAGGTGAATCGCCTCCAGCACCTCACCTGCATCCTACTCCTGCCCGCGCTCCCACTTAGTACCATCACATCACATTCTCTCTCTCTCTCTCTCTCTCTCTCTCTCTCTCTCTCTCTCTCTCTCTCTCTCGAACACACACACACACACACACACACACACACACACACACACACACACAATTTTTACCATCCGCGTTGCGCAGCGAGCGGAGTGGTAATGTTTTCAGTTGTGATGTTGGCTGGCTGGCTTTGTTTGTGTGTGTTTTACATCCTGAATTTCCACCAAATCAGAAATGGAGACGCAAAATTATGTGTCGAGGTAAAACTTTCCTGCTACGAGGGAGATGAGAGCTTATCGTGAGACGGCTTTTGGTTTTTTCCTTCCGTCATTACTCACCCACCTCCTTTCTTGTCCCTTCATTTCTTCTCTCATCACTCTCCTGTTATACCCCTTTTAACTCTCCTCTCCACCTCTCTCTTCCAAGCTCATTTCTCTTCATTTCACTCTGTTCTGCTCGCCTTAGTTCACTTTTTCTTTACCATTTCCCTCTCTCCTCTCCACTAAAATTCTCTTTCATCTCCTCTTCTCATCTTCATCTCTCCTTCTCTCCTATTCTCCCTTGTTCACTTCCGGTTGCTTAAATCTACCTCTTCTCAGATTCTCTCTTTTCACTCTTTTCTCCTCTCTCTTCGTTCTCTCCTCCTCTTCCTCCTCCTCCTCCATCTTAGCTCTCTCTCCACATCTTCCTGTTATTTTCTTCCATAACTAATTCTGTTTTTCAGCTTCTTTCTCTCACTCCTCACTCTTCTCCTTTCTTTAACTCTCTCTTACTTCTCTTTTTTTCCTTCTCTTTTTCTCCATCTTTAATTCCTCTGCCATTATTCCTTGCATCTTTATTTCTCTGTATACTCTGCTTCTCTCACCGCAGATCTTTTCTCTCCATCTTTCTCTTCCTCTTCTTTCTTTTCCTTTCTTTTATTACTTTCTTTGTTCTCTCCTCTTCTCTGTTCTTCCTTCCTCTTTACTGCCTCTTTATTTATCCTCCTCCTCTTTACTGTCAGCTTTTTCTACTTCTCTTTTCTCACCTTCTTTCTCTCCTTCCCTCCCATCCTCTCTTTTCTCTCCTTTATTCGCATATTTCTTTCCCCCTCCTCAATTCTTTTCCATCTCCTCTCCCTCTTTTGCTTTTCGCTTCTCTCCTGTCCTCCTCTCTCTCTCTCCTCCTCCTCCTCCTCCTCCTCTTCCTTCTCCTCCTCCTCTTCCTCCCCCTCCTCCTACTCCTTCTCCTCTTCCTCCTCCTCCTCCCCCTCCTCCTACTCCTTCTCCTCTTCCTCTTCCTCTTCCTCCTCCTCCTCCTCCTCCTCCTCCTCCTCCTCCTCCTCCTCCTCCAATTCCCCTCGCTCTCCACTTTCTCTTCCTCCATTCCCTCGAGATCAGAAAAGTTTAGCATCGTTTGGTCTTTTCACTGTACCTCTCTCGCTTCTGTATTCCTCGTCCTCCTCTTAGGGAAAAGTTAAAAAAAAAAAAAAAAAAAAAGGAGGGGAGAGAAAAAAAAAGAAAAAGAAAAAAACAAAAAAAAAACTAATATTTTAAACAACAGTAAATAATGATAATGATAATAATAATAATAATAATAATAATAATAATAATAATACAGACAGCTATAAAAAAAAAAATGTATTATAAGGAGGAGCAAAAGATAAAAATGTTTAAAGTAAAAAAAAAAATCTTCTTAAATGGATGATCATTTTGCTTTTCTAGTGGGAGTGGAATCAGGAGAGTTGGAAGAAATTTAAAAGCTGCCTCACCAAACTTACACACAAAACCACGACCACGAAATATACGCTTGTAGAGGGAGAAAAGGTATGAAAAAGGCAAATAGTAATAATAATAATAATAATAATAATAATAATAATAATAACAACAATAATGATGAGTAGTAGTAGTAGTAGTAGTAGTAACAATAATAATAATAATAATAATGATGATATAAAACCAAACCAGTGTTTGAATTAAACATGAGGCAGAATCTTTCACAAAAATATCACGTACGTACTCCAAAGAATTAATACTGAAAGCTACGAAATAACCTTATGAGGGAACAGAATGCGAGAATATTAATTTTAAAGAAAGCAGTACTTCACTTAAAGGAAGAGTTCCCCATGTTTTCCTAGTCGAGGTGGATTCATTACAGAGGGGAAAAATATCCTCAAATCACCCCTGAATCAACGAAAAACACACAGGAGAAAATAAAAACGAAAATTAGCCTCTTGACTATGAAGCGTCTCTACTAAGATGAATAATAATGATCGAATATGGTGGTAAAGTTATAACAGAATATGTATCACTGTACTTGAAGGAGTTATTTTAGATTTTGGCTAACTTCTTCCCTATGAAAGATCCCCCCAAGGCTGAAATACTCGCCTGGCCGTGGCAAGAAGAGTATTAGGAAAGCCAACGTGCACAACAGGTAATTAATCTCTTCAGGACAATGTCGTTCTTTGTGTCTTTTATGTAGCGTTTGAGATATTTTTCTAACTTTTCGTGTTTCTCGAAATTAAGTTGTTTTTCGAAATTTAGGTGTTACATAAAGCTCCACTACCCCCTTCCCAGCAAGGCGATTCCTCTGCACTGGATAAAGTGGCTTGATGGTAACAAATATTTAAGAAAAAAAATAAAATAAAAGGTCATTCCAGTGAAAGGGCTTTTTATCACAGTTCTGGCGGTTTCCCAGTGAAATTGTTTGATGTTAGCCAGAGAAAAATTAATAAGTCGTCCCCGGAGATTAAAGGGTTAAAAAAAAAAAAAAAAATCACTCTACTCCTGCCAACTTCCTTCCCTCGAACAGAACCGAGATATTTCTAAAGAAATTTATCAAAACTACTAATACAGAGAACCACTGAGAATCATCTATAACGCACGAGAGCTATGTCCAGAGTGGAATAAAATCACAAGAGGCAGCGCTGAAATATAGAACAGATAACAGCGTACTGAAGATGCTGGAAGAGCGCCACTGCACCTTGACTGGAACCTGTTATTAGCCCGTTCACAGTGAAAGATGAATCATGATTTTATTGTGGCAGGAGCAAGGATAAAGTAATAAAGAAATCATCATACTGAGTGGATTAAGACTTTCACTAAGAGCTATCTCTTCTACACCAAATAAAATTTTCTGTAGGTACCAGGAATATATTAAAGATAGAATCAAACTGAAATAGTTACTAGAGACCATTTCTTACCTATATACAGTATATCTCTGGGGTTGAAGCACTGTCTGTGGGAGATGGTTCTCGAGCAGATTTTGAGCCAGTAACGCAATAGAAGCAGGGGTTTAACTCCCAACCGTTCTGGGGCTACAACTGATGATAATCTAAGGGGCAAAAATGATCTTCCTCATAATTCACCCATAAAGACATCAGTACCTTACTTTCATTAGGGCTGGTACTTAGATAGATAGATAGATAGATAGATAGAGAGAGAGAGATGTACGTATGTATGTATGTATTGCCGCAGTAAAGAAGTTAATGAAAACAGCAGCGTTCCAGTTCGGCGAAAGGTCCCTTCCTCGTTGCATCAGGACAGTTTGTCACCGGCCTCGATTTGGCACAACTTTCCGACCCGCCTGAATTTGGAGAATCCTGGCCCGGGTAAAAAGGAGAGTCGGTGGTGTTCGGGGAAGAAGGTGTCGCAGCGGGGCCAGCATTCCGGAAAACTGGCGCCCTAGAACCAAGCCCTAAATTTTTCCGGGTTGTTGGGGAACGGGAGGAGGGACAAGGGGCCGCATTCTCGTCCACGAAGGAGGCCCCCGTAACACTTTTTCTTTTCGATTTATTTTATATTTTCCAACGAGTCATGTGCAGAAATAAATTAGTGAGGAAGAGGTGCTAGAGAGCTTCCTACACTGACCAGAATACTACGGTTACGGGCGTGAATGGACGTGGATAAGTGAGCTCCTGATACTTTGTCATATTCCCCATCAGTCTTTAAACGCTAAATTGTAACTCAACAAACAGTAACATCCATTTTTCCTGAATTATTAAAAAATTATGACGTGACATCCCTACGTGTCAAGTGGGGTTGGTGGAGGATTAGTGCCCCTCCCTGTAAAACAATTAACTCTAAGCCCTTGGCCACCCCGTTTGGGATAGATGGCGTCTGGCAATGAATGAATGATGAATCCTGTCCAATTTTTCCTTGATTCGTGGACCTTTCTAGAAACCCAAGGAGCCACATTCTTATCTTGAAGGAAACTCCCTAGACTTCATCCTAAACTGCTTCTAACCCTCTCACTTCAGATGGTCCTTCCAGAGAATAAGAAAATTGTATGCAGGTAGCAAAAGTAGAGCATGAATAGCGTCCTCGACCATAAAGCATAATAAAGAGACATGAGAATCAAAATTTATCACTATGTAAGACGTATTTCTAAGCTGTCTAACTCAACAATAAGGATATCTCTAGGTCAGTCAAGATTGAGGGCTCTCTCTCTTGCCCAAGATGTCTTTTTTGTTGTTTTAGTCGACTTTGCCTGGTTTCTATCTAGTTGTTGCTGTGTTGTTCTTTGTTTCCTCTCTCTCTCTCTCTCTCTCTCTCTCTCTCTCTCTCTCTCTCTCTCTCTCTCTGTTTACCCATCTGTCTACTATCTATGTCTATCTTTCCTCTCCTCGGTCTACCCTCATTACTCCTCCTTGCCCTACTCTGCTCCTCTTCTCTCTTCTCTTCTCACCTTCCATCTTTCCTGTACCTTACTTTTCATCCATTCCTCTTCATTCCCCCTCACTCTGCTGTACTCTTCCTCCCCACACCACAAAGACGGAAGAAAAAAGCCTACTGACCATCGTTAAATCTGTTAACGTCCCCCATTACTATAAATACAATAAAACTAGTGCACTCAAAAGACTCATCATACTATTTTATGTACTTTTTCAGCACTCAAAAGTAAAAGTAATCCAAAATTCTAGCAGCCTTTCATAGTTAACATACACTAAATCCTCACGCCTGTTAAATGGTGGAAAATTGTACTTCCGTTTGCAAGTCTGTCAATATTGTACCGTTGCGGTATTGTACCATTACACCACACTGACTCTGATCTGCTCTTAACACTGTACTCTTTAGCACCACCTTACCGTTTCACCATCACTGTACCATTTCACCACCGCTATGTCACCACCAACGTACCATTTCACCACCAACGTACCATTTCACCACCACACTACCATTTCACCACCATTGCACCATTTCACCACCACTGGACTATTTCGCCATCGCTGTACCATTTGACCACCACTGTACCATTTCACCATCACTATTTAACCACCACTGCACCATTTCACCATCACCATTTCATCACCACTGTACCGTTTCAGAATCACTGTACCATATCGTCACCACCGTACCATTGCACCACCACTGTACCACACATCTCCGCCAGAAACCCACCCAGCTTGGCTCTACGCATCCATCCACTTTAATTCACTGACATCCGCTCCACATTAATATAATAAGCTGGAGGGATTGTGGAAAAGAATTGAGGCTGAGTATAAAGGAAATGTTTTAGTGGAGAGAGAGAGAGAGAGAGAGAGAGAGAGAAGGGGGAGGAGGAGGAGAGAGAGAGAGAGGGAGGGAGGGAGGGAGAGAGCTGGAAATATGAAGGGCGAAGGATAATGCAACAGACACTCTCTTTAACGGGAATAAAACAAGGAAAATGATGCTAATATGACAGATAATATACAGGGTGGCCAGTAAATACCGCTCAGTCTGCTGGTGTGGGCGTGGATATAGCAGTGAGAGTAAGAAATATATAAATAACAGACACTGATAACGCTAACAGCCGTCCTCACAACACGAGAAAAAGGACCTGTACAGTGAAAGAGAGGTGTTATATGTGGACCACCTTGCATTTTGATCTAAACAATACAGTATTCAGTTCCGTGACTTGGCTTCATTTATTCCTTCCATGTTTTCCCTTCTTTTTTAATCCCTGTAATATTTCCACTTTTTTCTGTTTTTCGTTTTTCTTCTTTTGTTGCGTTCTCATTCAGTTTTTTACTCCTTATAATCTTTTTCTTCCATTTTTTTTTTTTTTTTTGCTTTTCATTCGTTAACCTTTATTCCCTAGTTTTCTGTGTCCCTTTCTTCATTATCTTTGTTCTTCACCCTTCTCGTATCTCTCTATATTCTGTCTTTATTTCATTTTTAATTTGTTTGCCACACACCTTCTTTTTCTCTTTCCTGTTATATCTTTTTTATTTTTTCATATTCTAAATCCTTTTCTCTCTCTCTCTCTTTGTATTTGTTTTTTTTTTTCTTCTTCTTGCATCTTCCTCTCTACAAAATTACTTAGGTTTCACTCCCTCTCTCTTCGCTTTTTCTTGTCTTCCATCCTATCTTCCCTACACCTCTTCCTGCATCCTCTTCCTCTCTCTCTCTCTCTCTCTCTCTCTCTCTCTCTCTCTCTCTCTCTCTCTCTCTCTCTCTCTCTCTCTCTCTCTCTCTCTCTCTCTCTCTCTCTTCCTACTAATCTTTATTTTCTTATTACTTGCTTGAATTTTCTCTCTTTCCCCTCATTATTCTAGTCCTGTCTCATTTTTCTTTCCTGTTCTCTTGGTCAGCCTTCCTATTCTGCTCCATTCCATTCCGTTCTCTTGTCTATATTTTCTCTTTCCTCGTTTTGCTTTTCATTCTTTACCGATTTCTGTCTGCATTTACTCTCTCTCTCTCTCTCTCTCTCTCTCATAATAAATAAGTAAATAAACAGAGCGGCAATATTAGAATTAATCCCCGGAATAATCCACTAATCCAATCCTTAAAGCCGACCTGATACGAGACGAGGTCGGGTAAGGTCACAAACCATTATCATTAAGGTCATATAAACCATTAGTAAAGCCATAAGCCATTAAGACTACCATTACAAATCATTACTGAACTGATATCAAGGCCATTATCACCAAAAAGGCTTATATTATTTTTTCTAACAACAGAGATATCATGCAAGCTCTATTCCCCTCGACATATAGTGTTGGTTGAAATATATCTTTACATCAGCGCCTGGATTCTGTGGTGGTGAATGTGAGTACTAGGGACGTGTTTTATGCTGTAATGAATAGTGGTATCAGTGCAATAATCATTCATGCGTCCAGGAAAATGTCGACCTTAAACAATTTTAGCTCTAATATTACCAAAAAAAAAGACTTTAAATAATTTTAGTTTGATTATAACCAAGAGAAAAAACACTGAACGATAAACAGTCTTTGCTTGATTATTACCCTAGGACTGCATAATCAACACATTCATTTTTAGGTCTACATTCTTCTGTAGGTGACTGGATCGAGAGCTTGTGCGTCTGACAATCCTTCTGTCCTCGATTCAACCCCGCCCAAGGACAGGCATTTAAGGGGGTGCAGAGCTATCTTACTTTCATGCCTTCTTACTTGTCGCACCCTGTCGAGTTTCTGACGATGACTTATACACAGACCCCCTCCCTCACACACACGGCTTCTTCTACACCAATTTCCACATACACTTTTCACCCTGCACTCTAAAATCCTGCCACACCTCTACCCACGCTTGATGCATTATATGTGTGTGTGAGGGGGGGTGTGGGGTGGGTGGCTGTGTGTGTGTGTGTGTGTGTGTGTGTGTGTGTGTGTGTGTGTGTGTGTGTGTTTTAGGGAGAGGGGGGTCACGTCTCCTGCGACAAAAGGTGGTATTCCTCAGCCCTACACATCACTTTCCTTCAGCATCATTAGGACACGGCTTGAGCACGTCCAGCAGAAATGTCCATCCGTGTCGGGCGTGCACAAGCCGACCGATACAATACATCTAACATACATGCCGTGGGAGAGAGCTTTATATTGAACCATTCTTTTGCTATTTGATCCTTCGTAATTAGAGGAGGGTTGAATCACATCACTACTGCCTTTGATCTGTGTTGCTGGGTATCTTATGCAACTCTTGGCTTCCTTCCTCTCATCTCGACTCTCTCCTCCCCGCAGAAAAGTTCCTCTCAGTGCGTCCTCTTTAACCCAGACCTTCTTCTCTTAAAAACAGGAAAAATGTGTGTGTGTGAGAGGGAGAAGGAGAGGGAGGGAGGGAAGGGTGAAAGAGAGAAGGAAAGGAAAGGAGGTAAGGGTGGAAGGAAGGAAAGGAGGAAAGAGAAGGAAGGGGAGGGTGGAGAGAAGAGAAAAAGGAGGAAAGAGAAGGAGGGGAGGGTGGAGGGAGGAGAGAACGGAGGTAGGAGAAGGAAGGGAGGGAGGAGGGGAAGAGGGAGAGAAACAAGGGGAGAGAGAAAAGACGACAGTGTGAAAGAGGAAGAAGGAAAGGGAATGGGAAAGAGGGAGAGGGGAAGAAAAGGAGGGAAAGGGAAATGAAGGAGATGGGAAGGGAGAAGGGAAAGGGTAGAGGGAGAGAGGGGAAGAGGAAGAGGCTAAGAGAGGCGGAAAGTGAGGGGTAAGCAGAGGGAAGGGGTTAAGGTAAGGAGGAGGGGAGAGCGAAGAGAGGAGAAAAGGAAGAGACAAAGGGAAAAGGAGATGAGAGGGAGGGGGGTAGGTTGATGGAGAGGGAAGAAAAAGGAAGAGAAGGGGGAAGGGGACGGGGAGTACGAGAAGAAACTGATGAAGAAAGACGGAGATGAAGGGATATGGGGAGAGAAGGATGAGGTGAGGGAGGAACGTCAAGGAGGAAGAAGAAAGGGAGGGAAGAAGGAAGGAATAAGAGAAATTACAGAAGGAAACGTAAAGGAAATATAATTAAACACAAAGAAGGATAAGGAAAGGAAAGGAAGGAGAGGGAGAGAAGAGAAGAAACAGCGAGGAGGAGGAAGGCAGAAGAAAAGGAAAAATAAAAAATACCTAAGTTGTGTAGCCACCAGGACAAGCTTCCTAGGAAAAAAAATATGGGTCAGTTGTGTAGTCGTTTTAGTATTTGCGGGACGATTTTATTCCCAGTTAAGGCGGCAGTAACGGACACGAGCCATAGTCAATTATAATTAGTTTTGCTATTTCTAATATTTAAAAGTCCATGGTGATTTGTAGGGTTTTGGAATTCATCATCATCATCATCATCTTAATCCTTCTCCTCATCCTTATCATCATCATCATCATCATCATCATCTTAATCCTCCTCATCATCATAACTTTCTCCCTACTAAGATGCTGACCCAGATACAGAGGAAAGAGGAAGTACAAAATTGGGAGAACTATCAACAGCATCCCATTTTTGTCGCCCATGTAATAAATTAAGCTCCATTATTCTTCATTTTTCACGTCACAATACTACTTAATTTGAGACACATTTGGCTGAGGAGTAAAAAATAGTGTCGTTTATCCCATCTGAGTAGTGTGACGCCATTATTATTATTATTATTATTATTATTATTATTTTTTTTTTTTTTTTTTTTTTTTTTGTTACCTCTATAATTTTTCCAGCTAATTGGAGACGTATATAGTTGGCTTGTTTTCATCTGACGGAACTGGCCCACTCCCACGGCTTGAATACGAGCCTTATTTATGAAGTGGGAATGAGTCTCCTTGGTCACTACACTTCATTGTTTATAATTAGGTGGAAATATTCGTCCCACTTCAATTTATTTCCCGTAGCTCAGAGGGAGAAAAAGACATTACTACGGCTCTACAGTCTTTCCGTAGCACTTCTTCGTGACTGGCATCATATTCTAGTGTTCATCTCTCATCACAGCCCAACATGCAAGATGGAGAGATGGCAATTTTACGCCTACTTAAAGTGAACAGAGTATAGTTAAGTCCCCTTTCTCACATGACCACACTTCCCCTCTACCCTCCCTCCCGTTTCCTCCAACCTTTCTCTTTTCCCTCCACCCTCCCCTCCTTCTCCTTCCTCTCTCTCTCCTCCTTTCCTTCTTCCCTCCGCCCTTACCTCCTTTCCTTTCCTTGAGTTGAGCTCGAAGGGGTTAGAGGTCTTTGCCAGATTAGGGTGAATGTGCTGTTGTAGTGAACGGGTTAGGAATAGTCTCTCTCTCTCTCTCTCTCTCTCTCTCTCTCTCTCTCTCTCTCTCTCTCTCTCTCTCTCTCTCTCTCTCTCCATAAAGGTGATGAAGTTTCAAAATTTTCATTTTCATCATCGTTATCATTATCATCATAATTATCAAGATCATCACCGTCACTATCATCATTGCCATCGTCACGGTCATCATCATCATCACCACCCTCGTCTCCATCATCATCATCATCATCATCATTATCACCATCACCATCATCACTACCATTTTCATCATCATCATCATCATCATCACCTAGACATCTCTCCTAGTTATGGGTGTTATCACCATCACCATCATCACTACCATTTTCATCATCATCATCATCATCATCATCATCACCTAGACATCTCTCCTAGTTATGGGTGTTATCACCATCACCATCATCACTACCATTTTCATCATCATCATCATCATCATCATCACCTAGACATCTCTCCTACTTATGGGTGTGGTGAGGAATAATCTTAGAAATAAATATCATCATCATCATCATCATCATCACCATCACCATCATCATCATGATCATCATCATCCTTCCAAGCCAAGGATGGTGAGGGAGAATCGTATCAATAATCTTCGTTATATTTATTACTACTGACAGCGACCATTTATCAGGCAATTTTTATTTTTTTTATTTACCCTTTCCTAACAGAGAGCGTCAATCTAGGGCTTAAAATAAATAAGAAATTAAGATAAATTCCAGGCGATTTTTTTCACCCTAGAAAAATCCCCTCGTAGTGAAGGGATTTATTTAAGACAGTGAGAGTACGAAAAATCCCCCCTACGCTTAAGAAAATCATTTGGAAATGGTAAGAATGAGATAAAAGAATAAATCGCCGGATGGAAGGAATTAAGGGTGCGAAATAAAAAAATAAATCACCGACGGGAAGGGATTACGAGAGTGAAATAAAAGAATAAGTCACCAGATGGACGGGATTTAGAGCGAGTGAAATATAAAACTAAGTCACTGAATGGAAGGGATTACGGGAGTGAAATAAAAGAATAAATCACCTAATGGAAGGGATCAAAGGAGAGAGATATAAAAGAATGTCACCAGAAGGAAGGGATTAAGGGAATGAAACAAAAAGATTAAATCACCAGATGGAAGGGATTTAGAGACAGCAAAATAAAAAAAGTAGTAAATCACTAAGGGATCTAGAGAGTGAAGTAAAAAAAATAATTCACCGAATGGAAGGAGTTGAAGGAGAGTGAAATAAAAGATTAAGACACCAAATGGCAGGAGCTCCCTCTAGTTTTACTCCACACGGGTGCGATGCATGTTTCAGAGTGTTTCAACAAGGAAGAGGAGGAAGGGAAGAGGGAGAAGAGGAAGGGGAAGAGGAAGAGGAGGAAGAGGAAAAGGGAGAGGAGGAAGGAAAGATGGGGAGAGGAGAAAAAGATAGGTAGGATTAATAAATAAAGGTAGAGATGATGGGGCGGAGGGAAAAGAAGAGAGAAGAATTTCGAGGATGTGAAGAGGAGGAGGGAGGAGAAGGAAGAGGAGTGGAGGAAGAGATGGAGGAGGAAGTAAAATGGGATGCAGGCTGGTAAAGAGGAGGAAGGACAGAGTGATGAGGTGGTGGAAATGAAGAAGAGGGAGTGGAAAATAAAGAAAGATGAGGAGGAAAGGATGGAAGAGAAGAAGTAGTATAAAGGTAGAGGAGGAGGAGGAGAAGGAGAAGGAAGAGGAGTTTGAGCAGGAGGAAGAAGAGTAGAAAAAAGAGGAAGCGGAGAGGAGGAGGAGGAGACGACCAGAATGATAGTACAAAGAAGCAAAATGAGGAGACAAAGGAGGTGGAAGATAGGTTGCTAAAGAGAATATATAATGAGGAGTAAGAGGAGTTATAGGACGAGAAGAAGAAGAAAAGAGGAGGAGGAGAAGGAGGAGGAGGAGGAAGTGAGATGGAGAAGACTGGAACGGAGAAGAATGAATTGCTATAAAGAGACCAGGGAAGAAGAGGAGGAATAGGAAAAGACGCGCAAGATGGAAAAAGAAGAGACGAAGGAGGAAATGGACAGCAAGAAAGTGATAAGAAGACACAATTGGTTGGAGATAAAAAGCTTTAGAGGAGTTAGGAAAGAGAGGATAGGTCTGGGGAAGAAGTGGAGAAGTGAGAGAAGTTGATGGAGGAACTTCGTATATATTTGGTTGAAGAAGAGGAAAAAGAAGTAGGATAGAAGAATGATGAATATGATGGTGATGATGAATTTTGTGATAATGACGATGAGGAGGATGAAGGAGAAAGAATGTATGGGAAGGGCTCAGAAAGAATGAAGAAAGAGGACTGAAATTAGAGGAGATGGAAGAAGAATAGGTAAAAAAATGAGCGGAAACTTGAGAAGAAGGAAATAGAGAAGAGATAAAGTAGGACATATATGACAGATGCTGCAAGAGAAAGAAAATATGATAGCAAAAAACAGGGGAAAAAAAAAGATATGTAAGATACGAAAGGAAAGACAAGAGCGAAGAAAGGAACTGAATGAAAAATAATTGAAAAGAGGAATGATAGGAATGTAAGAGAGGCGAAAGAGGCCAAAGGAGACACATGAAAAGCAAAATTGTAAGAATGTGAGAGTAGAAATAGGAAGAACATGCAAGAAGAGAAAATATGAACAGGACACAGAACGAAAGGGAAATAGGGAAGTTAGAGACAGCAGGAAGGAGGAAATAACAGAAAAGTGAGAGAGTTTAGGAAGAGGGAAGTAAAAGTAAGAGGGAGTAGGAAGGGGAAAATAAGAGAAAAGCTGGAGAGAGCAGGAAGGGACGGTATGAGAGACGACCACGTTTCCTGACCCCCTTCCCGGAACACAAGGCAAGAGCACTCAGATCACTCCTCCACTTTCCCGGAACTTAGGAAATAAAGTCGGGCCGGAATAATTCTGCCTGGTGGGCCGAGCAGGGCAGAGGAAATTTGCTGACCATGTTTAGACGGAAGTAATGATGGTAACTTGCCAAATGCAGTGAGGCGGAATGAATCTGCTCGGTGAACCCAGGTAATTAGCTCAACTTTGTGCTAATAAATGATAATGGCGTTCCGTCTAATGCAAGATTTTGTGTACACACTTAATTGTGTGAGCTTATATACACGTATGTACGTTTATGTTGCATATATAAATATACATATATATCTATAAATATACCTATCTTTATCTGTAGCTATCTATATTTACATACCTATATCTACTGTACATCTATATCTGTATCGAGAGAGAGAGAGAGAGAGAGAGAGAACCAAAGACTGAGCTCGCAAAATGTGTGCCTTCCAGGAAAACTTAGGGAAATCACGAAATCAGTTTATTTCGTCATACCTGAACAAATTGCGCTTCAAAAACAGGTAAGTTATTGGCAGTGGAAAATTCAGACGGTGAAGGACTGAGACTAAGTTACCTCCTGCAATAAAGAGTTGGGCGGAAGGTAGGAGTGTGTACCTATAAATGGGTGTTGCATCCCCGCCGTAATGGGGAAGAGTTGCAGGCAGCGTGACGAGCAGCTGTGCCTAGAGAAGCGGAGCGAGACAGATGGGTATGCAGACTGATGGATAGCTTGATAGATAGATTGATTGATAGACTTGTATATAGATAGGTGAGTATATAGATTGCTAGGTAGATAGATAAATATATAGATAGACAGATAGATAGATTGATAGATAGATAAATATATAGATAGACAGATAGATAGATTGATAGATAGATTGGTATATAGATGGACAGATAAGTATATGGATAGATAAATATATAGGTAGACAGATAAAAAACCTGGTAAATAGATAGATAGACAGATAGATAGGCAGATAGATAAATGGATAGACTGATAGATAGAAAAGTAGACACATCAGAAATTAACATCCTTTGGAGCCTTTTCATCTTGTATTCGGATAATGGACAAACTTATCAAGTGGAACAAATTTTTCATGTGTTCTCTCTTGTACATTTACTAGACCTCATTTTTCTGTCAGTTTCAGCCAGTGGTCGAGAGAAGACCTTCTGCTTTGCTTCGTTTTCATCACACACGTAGTTTATGTTTAGACCTTTACCGCTGGCGACAATAGCTGCTTCGAAAGGGCAAACGGGCCTACTATGACTATCCACCTTTTCATCTCGTATGTACCTTTACCTGTAGCCACCTCTCACAGGATGCGACGTCTTACAACAGATAGGCAGACTAAGCGACGTTGTTAGGCGTGGGATAAGGTTGGGAAAGTATTTAGCGTACCACCCTTCACCTTCTAGCTCATATTCGTAAAACTCATAGTTAGCGCATTTGGATTCCCTTTTATTTACGGTAACTTTCATAAATGGCCGACACTGTCCTTTATGGAGAACTCTGCACACTAAGGGGTTAATGTGAGTACAGTATGAACCATCCAATTCATCATGGAAATACTTATTGCTGCCTCGTTACACAAAGGAAAAAATATCATAAAAGAGATGGTATAATGTTCTGCCGGCAGGTAAAATATCGCATCAGTGCTGGTGGGAAATAACACTTAACTTTTTTTTTTCCTATCTGGGCTCAGTTCCCCGCCACGAGAACACAATATTTCCATTAAACAACAGCGTTACCTCCCAGATAATTATGCACTCTACAATTTTTTGCTGGCCGAGCTGACTCACGGATGAATAAATATTTTTTTTTTTTTTTTGTTAATGTCGCGTCAGTCAGTTAGTACGGTATATAAAGGGCAAAGGACACACACACACACACACACACACACACACACACACACACACACACACACACACACACACACACACACACGTGCATAATGTCACGTGTATATATACCGAGCATATATATATATTTATATCCGCAATAGATCTTCCTCTTGGGAACCTTAGTCTTGTCAGGAAAAGTAGTACCAACGTTGTGATGTACAGCATCTTTATTATTAATCCAAACGTTTCGGAGACACAATCTCCATCATCAGTGGATCTAAAAGTTTAAAAGACAACAATCATCGATCAATGTCAGGAGAAATAAAAACCTGTGTACAAAACATAGACTTGCATAAAAAAGAAAAAAGAGAGAAGCAATATAAAAATGGGGTAAAGCAGAAAAGTACCATGTTTAATCCTTGCAAAATCTGAAGATCAGGGCGTAGTTATCATGAACAAGGATGATTATGTATTAAAGCTTAATCATATTCTTAGCGACACCTCTTAATTTAAGGTCATCAGTTCTGATATTCCATCTGCCATCCTAAAACATGAAGACAAACTAAATAGATTACTGCCAAGTATTAAAGATAAAGTAGGTGATAGTACGACTAATAGTCTGTATGCTTCTGGCTCAGTTCCTGGTTATCTCAATGGTCTCCCCAAAGTTCATAAACCTAACACGCCTTTAAGACCCATCATTTCATCTATTGGTACCTTCAGTTATAACACAGCAAAAAATTTCTGGTTCCCCTGTTCAGTTCCCTATGTACAAATAAATATACGGTTCAAAATTCTGCAGAGTTTGTCAAGGAAGTCACTTCTCTGAGATTTGATCACCCTGTTACCCTGGCTAGCTTTGATGTAGAATCCCTTTTCACGAATGTTCCCTTGCATGAAACCACTCGGCTCATCACAGAGAACACCAGTATTTCTACTCTTACTTCAGTTGGCTTGGACAGAAAATCATTTTTCAACCTGTTGGAGATAGCAACCCACCAATCCCTGTTTACATTTAATGGAAAACTTTTTACTCAAAAAGATGGAGTGGCGATGGGGTCACCACTGGATCCTTCATATGCTAATGCTTTTCTTTGCCACCATAAACAAACTTGGCTTAATAATTGTCCCATTGATTTTAAACCCATCTTTTACCGAAGGTACATGGACGATACTTTCGTTATATTTAAAAACCCTGCTGATATTCATAAGTTTATGGATTATATAAACTCCCAACGTCCTAACATAAAATTCACTCATGAAGCTGAAAAAGATAAACGCCTTCCGTTCCTGGACATTCTAGTTAACAATCACCCCTCTCATTTATCCACGAGTGTTTACCGGAAACCTACTTTCACTGGCCTAGGCACAAACTTCCTCAGTTACATCCCGTACTGTTTTAAGATCAACAGTATTACAACGTTGTTCAACAGAGCGTACAATTGTTGCTCCTCTTGGCTTACTTTCCACTCCGAAATTTGTTTCTTAAGAACCTATTTTGCCAATAATAAGTACCCCATCAGTGTTTTCGAGAAACTATTAAGCAGGTTTTTAAATTCAAAGTTCTCCTCAATCAGGCCTGTTCACACTGTAGATAAGGAGTGTTTGTATATCAAGATCCCATACCTAGGTTCATTAAGTTACGAAATTAGGAAAACACTAAACAAACTTCTCCGTGATTGTTATCCACAAATTAATTTTAAGATAATGTTAACAAACAAGAGTACTATAGGTAGCTTTCTTAAGCATTCATCTTGTCTTCATACTAACCTCCGGTCCAATGTGGTTTATTTATTTTCATGTTCTAGCTGTCCTGCTAGATACGTGGGGTCGACCTCACGTTGGCTGCTCCACCGAATTCTTGAGCACCAAGGTAAATCCACTAGGACTGGAAGGTTCCTCTCTAAACCCTCTTATTCTTCTATCAGAGAGCACTCTCACCTTTCTGATCACCCTTTCTCTTTTGCAGATTTTCGGATACTAACTTCATGTCAGTCTTACTCTGACTTCATCACTGCCAAATCCATCCTGATTCATAGAATGCGACCCAGTCTCAAGAACTCGACTAGCGCTACCCAACTATTCACGCAGTAACAACTTTTAACAGGTCAACTCCTACTGCTTTTATTTCATTTTTTAATATATATGTTTAGCATAGTTAGCCTTTATCCTGATCTTCAGATTTTGCAAGGATTAAACATGGTACTTTTCTGCTTTACCCCATTTTTATATTGCTTCTCTCTTTTTTCTTTTTTATGCAAGTCTATGTTTTGTACACAGGTTTTTATTTCTCCTGACATTGATCGATGATTGTTGTCTTTTAAACTTTTAGATCCACTGATGATGGAGATTGTGTCTCCGAAACGTTTGGATTAATAATAAAGATGCTGTACATCACAACGTTGGTACTACTTTTCCTGACAAGACTATATATATATATATATATATATATATATATATAATCATATTTTATATATATATATATATATATATATATATATATATATATATATATATATACAGTATATATATATGTACTGTATATATTATACACATGCACACATACTCATTACTGTGCATAATACTGTACATACTCGTTAAACTCGTATGCCAACATGCATCCATGCATCCACGGGCAAAGGATTTTTATCCCGACCTAGTAGTGTCACTCTAAAATTCATGGCCAGACTTACCAGCTTTCAGGGACGAAATTACAAAAGGTGCCCTGCGCTGAATTTGGATAAAATACCGAAACTATTACAGCCACCGAAACACCGGCACGCTCCACTGACTTACCCTCAGGTAAATAAAATCTTGTGGTATTAGCTATGACAAAATGCTAAAACTGTCCCGACCATGAAAGGATTATTGGGGACAGTATCATTATACAGGCTTCACTGGCTCAGATCTCTATTCACGTCGGTTAAAGAAGCTCCCTAATACCTTTTCTAAGCGGTTTATTTTGTCTATTACACCTTACTGTCCTAATTCGTGTCACAAATAATTTTAATATCTCCATACTCGGCTTAGATAACGTGCAAAAGGACATGAACCACCCGTATCCAAATATTATATAGCTCCATCAGTACACGGGCCTCTATTGTTTGTATTCTATTTTATTTATTTATTTTTTTACAGAAGATTTTGTTATTCCTGAGAGAGACGCCTGCCAGTAAAGAATTCAAGAACAATTTCAGTCATGTTGAATGAAGTGGACAGTGGCAGCAAAAAATAAGATGCTGTTGTAGTATAGGAAAAAATGATGATGACGGTGATAATGATGACGATGAAGACAGCAACGATGGCGAAGACGACGATGATGGTGATAATGATGATGATGATGATGATGATACTGACGATGACGATGGTGAAGGCGAACACGACGACGACGATGATGATAGCAACGATTAAGATGATAATGATGATGATGATGATAGCCCAAATGACGATGACGACGAGAACGACAACGACGGCGACTACGACGACGAGGACATAAGACCGCGACACCTTGGCACCTGTTCGTAAAATAGAGACATAGAGCTGGACCATGCACAGACCTAGAGTTGTATAGCGGGTGTAGTGTATGACTCCATGAACTTTAGTTTATGTGGTTGTATGTGTGTGTGTGTGTGTGTGTGTGTGTGTGTGTGTGTGTGTGTGTGTGTGTGTGGGTGGGTGGGTGTGTGGGTGAGTGGGTGGGTGTGTGGGTGGGTGGGTGGATGCTGACCCGTTCCTCATACAGTTTCTTTTCTTTTCTCCCATGTTTTATAATTATTCCTTCCACTCTTTACATACTTACATCCATTTCCCTTCCTACTCTACTTCTTTGCCTCTTGCCCACCTTTCTCCTACACTTCTTTTTTCATTTTTTTTCATTCTGTCACTCTCCTTCCTTTATATCCTTCCATATCTTTCTTTCCCTTTCTTATTTACTCTACTTTTCCACCTCTTCTCTCCTATTCTCCATTTCTCTTCTCAGTTATCCCCTTCTCTTCTAATATCTTTCTCCCTGCTTTACTTCAGTTTCAGTTTCTTCTATATCATCCGTTCTTCCCTTCCTCTTCTCATCTCTTTCCATCCATTCTTTCTCTTATATTCTTCCAGCAATCTCTCATGCTCCAAACATTCTCTAAATTTCCTACTTTTCTCCTTCTTTCCACCATCCAGTCTTCTTTCCTTCCATTTTCCATTCATCACATCATTTTTCCTTCTCCTCTGCTATCATCTGAATCTCTCATGTCTGATATTTTTTCCTTACATTTGTCTCCTTGCCTTTCGCCGTCCTTCCCCTCTCTCTCTCTCTCTCTCTCTCTCTCTCTCTCTCTCTCTCTCTCTCTCTCTCTCTCTCTCTCATATATATATATATCTACTAGCCAAGCCAAACATTTCCATCAAACGACACCATATTAGCCGCACCACTGCATTCCCCGTACCAGCCACACCGCACCACACAACACCACCACACAACACCAGCCACAAAACACCACATACCAGTCACACCACAGTATATAACACCACGTACCCGTCACACCACACCACTTAACACCACATACCAGTCACACCACACCACATAACACCACATACCAGTCACACCACACCACATAACACCACATACCAGTCACACCACACCACATACCAGTCACACCACATCACACCTCTACGAAAAATAACACATATCACCACATAGCACAGCGGTACCCACACCAGTCACACCACACCACAGCATTACCTACACCAGTGCTATTCAACCTGGGTGGACGGTCCACCTTAGGGTGGACGAAATTCAGTGTGGGGTGGACAGCTTTCTTTGGGTGGACAGAGGGTGGACCAGATCATTACCGTATATGGATAGAATAAAAAAGAAGAAATAAATAATATAATACAAGTGGAGAATTTACATATGTGTAGTCAAAGATACCTGTATGTTGATTTTTCTGTAGCTCACGAGCACTTAATCCAGCTTTATCTCGAAATGCATACACTGTACAATGAAATTTAAACAATTTTTAACCTCTCTGTCTTTCCCTTCAGATTTATCACAAAGTGTGAACATTAAATATATATTTGTATATTACATATCGCCACTATAATAGCTAAGTATCACTCCCCCATCTAGCTCTCCTCTCTCTTTCACCGAATTGTGTCCCCATTCATTGCGTGATTCACATGGAAGCCTTAGTGGCAAAACGTCTGAATGAGGCTTGGAATGCAAATGAGAAAAATGCCTTTGAGCTACTTCTTGATGATGATGTAAAAATGGTGAATCATATACGTGCACATGCAAAGAAACACAGAATGTTCAGTGAGTTATGTAAGGATATGGAAGCCAACTTCACCAAACTTCTCTTGCATGCTGAAGTGCGTTGGCTATCACGCGGGAAGGTTCTCAATCGAGTATTGGCACTGCGAGAAGAACTCTGTGTTTTCTTTACTGAAGAAGCAAATCCCATGGCAGTTAAGTGTCAAGATACATTCTGGCTGGCAAAGCTGTCTTACACGGCCTCAGTGTTTGACCATCTGAACAAGTTGAACATCAGTCAGAAAGGCAAAGGTGGGGATATCTTTACAAGTATAGGAAAAATAAATGGATTCAAACTGAAGGTGAAAAAATGGAAAAGCAATGTAGAGAAGAGATGTTTTTCTGACTTTGAAATATTTGATAAGTATATGAGAGAATGTGGCTGGGAACATGGTATGCAGGAAGAAGGGCAGACACTGGAGGTGCAAATGTCCCAAATGGTTATCAAACACCTTACATTGATGTAGGAAAATCTTGAATGTTATTTCCCAGACAGTGAGAATGACTACCTGGCCTCCAAGATGTGGGTACTTAATCCATTTTCAGATGATGGAACCGATCATTCTGATGCCCTATTGGAGCTTAAAGTGGTGAATTACTCTCAAAAAGCAGCTTTCAAGACATTTGGCCACCCTATGGATTTCTGGATTTCCCTGCTTGATAATCCTGAGTACAAGGAGTTGGCTGATCAGGCAACAGCAAAGTTTGTCCAGATGCCAACGTCATATTTATGTGAACAAGACTTCTCAAGCTTAGTTTTAATCAAGACAAAGAAAATGAATGCCATTCTCAATTTAGATCCAGTGATGCGGGTTGCATTGGAAAATCGTCTGGTGCCTCGATTCAACCTGATAGCAGACAAACTGCAACACCAGCCAAGCCACTAATATTTATTTTTTGTTTTTTTGTTTTTTGGAGGAAGATTCATGACGTTTTTGTTCATTCATTCATTCATTGCCAGACGCCATGTATCCCAGACAGGGTGGCCAAGGGCTGAGAGTTAATTGTTTTACAGGGAGGGGCACTAATCCTCCACCAACCCCACTTGACGTAGGGATGCCAACAGCATCTGGTGTTCCCAGGCGGTCACCCATCCAAGTACTAACCAGACCCAACGTTGCTTAACTTCGCTGATCGAACGGGAAGCGGTGTACTCAACGTGGTATGGCCGTTTTTGTTACAATGGCAAATATAAAACGTAATGTTTGCAATTTTATTCTTGTTTTATAATTTATGAAGACAATTTATTTGCTTTGGAACTTCAGTGATGAAATAATGTTATGTATATTTTGAATGAATGAATAATTATATGGAAGAATTTATACCTAAAATTTGGAAATTAAAAAAGTGAATGAAACTATTTTTTTTTTGCATATGTAGATATAAAAATGAAGAACAATTTGATTTTTGGAATATATCAAATACAACGCATATTATGCGCAATATTGCTTATTGATTTGCTTCATTAGGAGAGATGCCATTTTTTTTTAATTGCACTGATGTATTTTCTCTTGTAATGAGACTGCATTATGTAATATGAAATGCATAATGGAAAAATAATAAACTGCAAATTTATAATGAGTGAAATTGTTTTTACTTGCTTACATATTTGTACATTCAAGAACCTAAAAAAGTAAATATATAAGGTTAGGATCATAGGATTATACAGTTAACCGATTGGGGTGGACAGCTTTTACCAATTCAACACTAGGGGTGGACGACGCCAAAAAAGGTTGAAGAGCACTGACCTACACCATCCACACCACAACACCATCACACCACCGACCACCCTTCACATTACTGCCTGTACCCCCATCCATTACGTACAAGCTTCCACTGCCGTAACACTTCATCCAGGCGATTTAACTTTCACTCCAACTTTTTTTTTTTACTCTGTTATTCTAGTATCATATTCCATTCAGATTTGGATAAAGTTTTCTGTACTTCTATACTGAGAGAGAGAGAGAGAGAGAGAGAGAGAGAGAGAGAGAGAGAGACAGACAGACAGACAGACAGACTGATAGATAAATATATAGACAGACACAAAGCTAGATAGACACAATCCTTTCTTCCAGACCTCTCCCATCAGCTACTACCATCCCTACCCTGCCATTGTCGTCTGCCCGCTACCACACCGCCTTTCTTCTCTCCTTCCCTCACCATTTTTTCTCTCCAACTTCCAGCCTCTGTTCTTCCTCCAACTTTTTCCCTCCAACTCCTCCACCAACCATATTCGTCTCCAGGGTTCCTCCTTCCTCTCTCTCTCTCTCTCTCTCTCTCTCTCTCTCTCTCTCTCTCTCTCTCTCTCTCTCTCTCTCTCTCTCTCTCTCTCTCTCTCTCTCTCTCTCTCTCTCTCACATCATCATCGTAGGCTAATTCTTCTTTTTCTCTTCCCTCCTCCTCCTCCTCCTCCTCCTCCTCCTCCTCCACCTTTCTCTCTCTCTACCTCTTCCCTTCTTCATCCTCCTTCCCTTCCTCTTTCCGTCACCTTTCTTCCATTTCCTCATCCCTCCTCTTATTCTCTCTTCCTCCTCTTATCCCTCCTCTTCATCCAGTATCACTTGAGCTGCACACTTCCTTCTTTCTCTTTCCCTCTTCCCTTTTCCTCTCCTCTGCCGTCCTCTTCCTCTTCTTCCCTGCCCTCCTTCTTTTCTTTCTCTCCCTCCTTTCCCATTCTTCCTCCCACTTTTTCTCTCCAGTTTTCCCCCCTCTTTCTCTCCCTCCCGCCCTCCTCTTCCCCCCACTTTTTTCCTCCACTCCTACGTCTCTACCTCTCCCTCCTTTCCTCCCACTTTTTCGTTCCACTCCTCCCTCTCTTCCTTTCCCTCCATTCTTCCTCTTCCCTTCCACTTTTTCCCTCCATTCTCTCTCTCTTCGTTTCCCTCCATTCTTCCTCTTCCCTCCCACTTTTTCCCTCCACTCCTCTCTCTCTTCCTTTCCCCTCATTCTTCCTCTCCCCTCCACTCTTTCCCTCCATTCGTCCTCTTCCCTCCACTTTTTCCCTCCACTCCTCCACGCAGGGTTCTCACATCGGGGTTTGGGTTCCACATTTCCTCAGGGGGGAGGCTGTTCTCTCCAAGCCTCTGGTGGGTTTCCTCTCTCTTCCTCCACCTACCTCTCTCCTCCATCCTCCTTCCTCCTCCTCTCTTCCCTCTTCTTCCTCTCTTCCTCCTTCTTCCTCTCTTCCCTTCTATGTTTTCCTTCTTTTTTTCCTTTTCCCTCTTTCTCCTACTCCCTGGTTGCATTCCTTTCTCCCTTTTCCTTCCCGAAACATCTGATATTTTCTTTTCTCTTCTACCTCTTTGATCTCTCTCTCTCTCTCTCTCTCTCTCTCTCTCTCTCTCTCTCTCTCTCTCTCTCTCTCTCTCTCTCTCTCTCTCTCTCTCTCTCTCTCTCTCTCTCTCATTCTTATTCTCTCCCATCCCTCGCTTTATCCGCCTTCCTTCATTTTTTCTCTGCTTTCCCCTCTCACTCCTTTCACTCTTTCCTCCGTTTTCCCTTACATTATTTTCGCTCTCTGTCTCTGTCTCTGTCTGTTTCTGTCTGTCTGTCTGTCTGTCTCTCTGTCTCTCTGTCTCTGTCTGTCTGTCTGTCTGTCTCTCTCTCTCTCTCTCTCTCTCTCTCTCTCTCTCTCTCTCTCTCTCTCTCTTATATTACGTTTCCTACATTCCCTCCCTTTTTTTCCCCCTGTCCTTTCTCTCTTTCCTCTCCTTTGCTCCCTTATCTCTCCTTTCCTTTCTTTCTCTCCTTTCCCTCTTTCCTCTCCTTTTCTTCCTTTCTCTCTCCTTTCCCTCTTTCCTCTTCTCTTCTTCCTCTCTGTCCTTTCCCTCTTTCCTCTCCTTTTCTTCCTTTCTCTCCTTTCCCTCTTTCCTTTCTCTCCTCTCCCTCTTTCCTTTCTCTCCTTTCCCTCTTTCCTCCCTCCTCCTCTTTTTTTCCCCTCCACCACCTGACATTCCCTTTCTCCTACGAACAAACACCTGCACGAGGCTAGCATTGTTCCCCTCATTCATTTTTCATAGAGCCACTCAAAAGCGAGACTCCCAGCTACACCAAGGCAGGGGCAGGATGGAGCTCAGGCACGTGGCTCTATAAAGGCCGTCGTCCCGTAGTCTTTCATCGTGATTTTCGGTCGTAAGGGGTAGGGACGCGAGGGCAGGCGTGGTTCTCGAATTCTCTATGCAGACTCTCTCTCTTTTCGAAAGCTATTCCCATAAGGTGAAGGTTTAGTGAAAGAGAGAGAGAGAGAGAGAGAGAGAGAGAGAGAGAGAGAGAGACTGGTATATATGTGGGAGGAAATTTTTAAGTCATGATACTCCCTGATATGGCATCTTTTCTGCATTTTCTTTGCTTTTAATTTTGGGATCTCTCGTTGAGGTGTACTTAAACCCTTACTATACATACATACATATATACATACACGTACACACACACACACACACATGGACTGATAGATAGGTAGACAGATAGACATAAAATTAAGCTTCGTTCAAGTTTACCCCGATCGCTACAACTCTTCCATGAGATCGCTGGGGTAAAATTCTTCCCTGTCGCAAGCCACTGTCATTCCAGTTTACCCCAGCCTCTACATGTTCTCTATCCTCTTATGCATTCAAATCTATGTAATTAAAAGAAAAAAATCATTCACACCCTCCTTCTATCTCTTTCTTGACCTTGATCTCCCCTTTCTTCTCACGCCCAGTACAGTCCATCGGTATATTATTTTTATTAATCTCTCATCTACTTTATCTTTATGGCTTTACTACTTTTAACACAAATGACACCCAATTCTTGTGGTGTTATTCTGACTGTCAAACCACCTCTCTCCACTTTTAAGGTCACTTCCAGAGTCGCTGCTCTTTGTGAGGAAAAACGACGCCTTCACTCCTCTGTTTCCACTTCAAAAATTACCTTTGACTTTGATTTTGGCGAGGACACCAACCATTATTAGAGCGCTTATTTCGGAGTCCTGAGTGAGCTTCATACTTTATTAGTGAAGTTTGCTATGTTGGGAAATGCTCTTCGTTGGGACAGAAACCAAACTACTGTGGAAGCGGCCCTTAGTCCTTACTGTCATGATAGAAGCCTAGTCCCCTGTCTGTCCATCTGTCTATCTGCTTTTGATATGAGTGGGCACCTGAGCACGTTATTCATGAGCAGGGTGAAATGAATTAAAAATAAATAAAAACGAACAGAATCATCAACAACAAATCATTTATAACACTGACAATGACAATGATACGAATGTCAAGGAATTGCAATTTTTATCACAGACACCGCTATCACCTACAAGTTTTCTGTGCATGGTAACCTGCCCATTCAGAGTGTCGCTTAAGCTGCGAGGGGATGACTTTGGCTTCACTAGACCTTGTTCATGGGCTTCAAAGCATGGTGACGAAACTCGCTAAAACAGTGGATCAGAAGCGGGGATGGCACTTCACTTCATCACGTCTGCACAATTGTTTTGTACGCATTCCCCGTTAAGGCCCATCAACAAAATCAGTGGTAACGTGGTGTACGAGCATATTACTCATCAGCTTCGGAACATGAAGATGAAACACTCTATAAACAGCGAAGCAGGAGCAAGGATGGAGCTTCAGTGTACTTGCTAACAGTCAACAAGAGCTGTGAAGACAGGTGCGTAGTGTTTTGTAGATGTTTGTGAGCGTCTGTAGGTACTGTACAAGAAAAGTGATGGTTGCTGAGAAAGGCGATCCTCGGTGTGATGTTCTGGTGACTGGAGAGAGACTTGAATTGGTGAGGAAGTTTAAGTACCTAAGTGTGGTGATAGACAAGAGAAGTGAACATACAAAGGAAGAGGATAGTAGATGGGCAAATGGAAAGGAAAGTGGCTGCTGCTGTACAGGCCTTGGCGTGGAACTGACGCCTGAGTATGGCAGCTTTAAGAGGTGTTAGTACCCACATTAACATTTGACTGTGGGACTGATGTGGAATGAGTACGGAAGATCAAGAGGTAGAACAGTGAAGATGGGCATATTGAGATGCATGTGTGGAGTGCAGACAGTGGATAAGAAAAATAACGTGACGCATGAAAGATGTGGAGTAGGGAAGTCCGTGGACAATAGAGTTGAAGAGAGCGTGGTTAGATCTTGCTGTCAGGTGGAGAAAATGGGTATAATCTGAATGGTGAAAAGGATATAATATATGAATGAGTTCGAAGGTGAGACGAGGCTTCGATTATGATAAATGAATGTATGAGAAAGCAAGGCATGGATCTCAAGATTAGGGAACTGACTAGGAATCGAGCTAGTTGCATTAGTGTTGTATAAAGGAGTGCACAACACGGATTTGGCCCCCTACTTTTTTTTAACATGATAGTCGGCAGCTTGACTATGATAGGTAACGTCAATCTTATGTATGTGGTGAGTTATACCTGTGAGAGGGACTCTTAGACTCCAGGGGCTTGAATGGTGAATGAATGAATGTGTGTGTGTCATTTCGCTGTGTATGCTACTGATTCGCTCTCCTACCGTCATGATTCACTTTTACACTGCTATCTGGGCCCTATCTTGTCCCCTAGGAGGTCGGGAAAAAGAGGCGGGATGATGATGATGATAATGATTAAGATAATTAATGGTGTTTGTTTGCTTTATTGTCTGTGTGGGGAGCCGTTGTATGCGTGAACTTGAATCTGTGCATATTTGTGTATGTGAGCATATGTGGACAGTGTGCGTGTGCGTTTGCGTGTGCATGTGCGTGCGCGTGTGCCTGTGCCTGTGCGTGTGCGTGTGTACCCACATTAACCACACCGCTACATGCTGCTACTTTAATATTGAAGTGGGTCCGATTACACAGAAAAAACCATGCTTCTTTTTTCCGCGAAGTACACGCGCACCAAGCATTTAAATTGCACGCAAAAATATTCTCAAGTAAGTTGGAAAAAGCAAATTTATACAGTATTTTCGTTGCCATGTTTCAGGGACAGCATTTTGCCTAATTATCAACATTTTTCATACCAGGGGAGCTTTGATGGTTCCTTTTTCAGAAATATATTTTTATTTTTATCTTTTTATAGTCTGTCAGCTTGTCAAGTCTGGAGAAATTACACATATATTTACTTGATCTTATAATCAAATGACTATTGTCAGGTCACCTTAACTTGGTTCAGATTTTTTTTTTTTTCAGCTTATTTCACGTAGCTCAGTAGCAGAATTATACATTACTGTGGTTATACATCCTTTCCACAGCTCTTCTTCGTGATTTGATTGTATTCTAACACCATTCCTACAACTCAGTATTCAAGATGCAGAGACGGCAATATTAGGTCAAGTTAAAGTAACAGGGTATAGGAGGGTTTATTCACATGCTTAATAAAATCGTCTGTCTGTAGCTTGAATGGATTTTGTGATCTGTTTTCAAAGGTCTGTAATGATAGTTCTCATGTCTTGTGTTCTCTTTTCCTGAACGTGAATCCTTCCCACTAGTGTATCATAAGACAGAGGAACGTTATGATGATGATGATGATGATGATGATATACCTGAACTTGATTCTCTCCCATTACATGCATTATATGAAAGAGGATGATGATGAGGATTGATGATGATGATGGTGATAATGTTGATGATGATGATGATGATGATGATGTCGAAGCTTACGATGATGATTATAGCGATGATGATGATGATGATGATGCCTACGATGATGATGATGATGATGATTATGACCTCTTCCCCCACTGACCCCGGCCCACAATCAATCGCTCCCCTTCCTTGTCAATGGGCCGTCATCCATCTTTTCATTTTCTCATTCTCACCAAAGTTAAAACAGGATTAATAAAGGCTATCTATATATAACTAGTCCTGTATGAATAGGCCACCTGCAGGAAATAAAATAGCCAGGAAATGGCATGACTAGAAATAAAAACGACACCCTCTGCTAGAAGGGTTGATAAGGATGACACGACAGGCAACATGACTATATCCTCTTTACTCCAACTTGGCCTAAAATTACCACCTCTCCACCATGACTCCTAAGGTGTAACAATAGATTGACACTGGAATATGGTGCAGGAGACGATGAAGTGCTATGGAAAGGATGTATAGCCGTAGCACTATCTTTTTCTGTCACTGAGCTACGTGACATAAATTGCGAAAGGACGAAAATCTAGGCCAACTTAACGTGGAAAGGGTATAGGGAAGTTAGGGTATACACTGGGGAATGTAGACTGATAAGTGGGAGTATTGTGGTTGTTGTTGTTGTTGTTGTTGTTGTTGTTGTTGTTGTTGCTGCTGTGTTGTCATTGGTGTTGCTGTTGCTGATGTTGTTGTTGTTGCTCCAGCCTCATCTGAATGTTAAGTCGGTGAACTGTGAGCTGAAGTTCCCATTCTTCAGCAGCCCAGCATCCTCTCTTTGAACGATAGGGAGAGAACTGAGGGATGCCTGTAGAATATAAACGGGCAGTTCCGCCTCCCGGTTGCACCAGCGCCACCATGTGAAGGCGTTCCTCCCCAGTATCTAGGCAGACCAAGACGTGGGAGATTAGTCATTTATTATCTATTTCCTTATTTATATACTTTTGTTCCCTGTCAACTTTACCTTGGTGACATTCCCTCATTAACTTTTACAGGTATGCTGTCATAAGAAACTTCGCAGTCACAGCCACACTCACCAGGTCACCAGCGGAAATATGGGGAAAGGTCGAGTATCCAAGGAAAAGTTGCCAGAAACCCGCTCCTGTGACACCTTTCCCGGATCCCTTATTAACTTTTACAGGTATGCTGTCATAAAAAACTTCGCAGTCACAGCCACACTCACCAGGAAAGGTCACCAGCGGAAATATGGGGAAAGGTCGAGTATCCAAGGAAAAGTTGCCAGAAAACCGCTCCTGTGACACCTTTCCCGGTCCCTTGAAAGCAGTGAGCAGAAACAGCAAAGAAATGTGAGTGTTAGAGTTCCTTGCATGACAGTGAGCAAGCTCCATATTATACCTTTCATTTATGTAACACCTGTACTTGTTAAATGTTATTGGCCCGCATTCCACATTATAGCTTGTAGGCAGGAACGGTACAGAAAGGTCTATCATCATCACATATATCATCACATCACATATCACATCATAATCACATATATCATCACACATCTTATCCCACATCATCACATATTATCACACATCATCTCATATCATCACACATCACATCATCACATACCATCACATCACATATATCATCATTACATATATCAGAAATTACCTTCAAAAACTGGGAGCTTGACTTCACCCACACACTCTCCACTTTTAACCACTTCGGTCTTATGGCGTATTATTTTCCTATGATTCTTGTCTTCTCCCGACGATTCCTTTAAAATAGAACACCCTGGTAGTGAGGAGGCTAATGAAGGCTGTAACTAACCCCTCTGGTTCGAAAAGTCTCTCCTAAGCTGAATAAAATCGTCTGAAGATAGCCAAAAAAAAGAACAAGGGAATGAAGTATTGCCATGAAATGCAAAGTCCCCCACTGGATGATAATACATATGTACCGTGTTTACAATGTGGGTATGATGGTAATCCGTATGTACTGTTTACACAATATGGGTATGTAAAGCATGTGACTTTATACTTCAAGGACATTAAGAAAATTAGTGTCCTACATATATACAAGGGATTTGGCGTATTTTAAGAACCAATGTAAGCTGGATTGTAATTTTTTTTTTTTTTTTTTATTTGTTTCTGAGTCTTGTGCTGCCTGGTTCGAACTTGACCTTGTTCTCAGTAAAGTTGGTGGTTCTGGCTCGTCGCTTACGTTTTCGGTCCCTCTCCTGTCGTGAATTCATTTTTTTTATATAACCGAGAAGAGGAACGAAAAGCAAATTAATAACAAAAAATTGGTTAATGTAGTGGATTCTGATTTTTTTGTTCCTTTTTACAAAACTATTACAAAAGTATGACAGCACTCAACCTTGGTTGAACCCCAAATGTGACCTTGACCTCGGGAGTAGATGGATGGTTGTTGCGCGCGACACACCGTCATGGTATGGGGAACAATTGTGTGAAGTTACAGTATATCAAAGTCTGCATGTGAAAGTTACAGAGCAGACACGAAATTGCGAGCGGACTGACGGACGTACTGACGAAACTGCAAACCTACAGTCCCCGACCGGTTTGACAGGTAGGGGACTATAAAAACACGTCAACAGAATGAAAGGGTTAAGATTACTCCCCACGGTGTTTTAATGGATCTTGCATTTAAGCTCCTAAACACCTCATCCTAAGCGATTTATTTTTCTTATTACACCTTGTCATCATCTGCATTACTCAAGTCATTCTAATACCACCATACACTGCATAATAACGTTCAAAACTATACTAGCCAGGCTTATCCAAAAATAAATCGGTAAGGAAGAGGTGTTAGGGAGCATCCTTAACAGCCGAGAATACGAACCCTTATCCCGTGGGAGGAAGACAGAAAAATTTAGGACAAACATCTCGACTGAGGGCGATAGAGGGGAGTTACCTGAGGAGTGCATGTGGAGTTGCTGCCGACATATAAAGACAAATGAACGAATGGTGCGTAAAAGCAGAACGTAAAGAAGATGGAAGTGACAAGCTGAAAGATGTGGGCAAGAGGAATATATTGAATTAATCTTACCTAATGCATGAAGGGTGAAAGGAAGAGTGAGTGTAAACAAGAGAAACTTACAGAAATTCTAGAATGAAATGGGAAGTAGTTGCATAATTTCTGTATTTATTGTACTTTTCTGTGAGTTACCAATACTGTTTTTATGTCGGAAATTCTCTTTATAACAATATCTTTCCATGCAGATCTTGTAAGTAAATGGGAATACTGTACTAAGTGGTATAGTGAGTGATATTTTCTATGCCAGAGCTGCTTTGTTTATTGATATATACGGTACTCATCTCGCGAAACCTGTGCCCAAGTCCAGGTTTCGAGACAATACATGGCGGACCTTTATAGTGGGTGTTTGTAGTATGTCCTTTCATATTCATACATATGTTTAAATCCTGTCAGTTCTACCGATGCCATAAATAGACTCGAATTCATACAAACAGCCATTACAACACTTCAGTTTTTAAATGCATTAAGCTTCCTACATACACCCTTTCCCAAATCGTACTTCTCCAACATGAGAAGGTATCATTTGTGGCTATCAATCTCCCTCTGAGGGACAGGTCCGGTTTTGCTGTAGATTATAACGTGGATTGATACAGTTTTCCTACGCCACTGGGCAGAGATCCATTTCTTGTAGTTGATGCTTTAAAATCAGTTTTCTCCAAAAGCAACTTCTCAGAAAACGGCTATTTGTGACAAACTCAAAGATATTTTGTTTCGAAATTTTACAAATTGCCTCACTTCATGAGATTTATCTGTTCCTCTGCTAAAGCCAGACGATTTAATTTTGCTGAATGAAGATTGGCAAAACTTTTACCGTTTTTGCCATATATGCAATTTTTGGTTTTGCAGTTTGCTGGAAATACGTATTTAAAAACTTACTATTACCGATAAGCATGTAATGGGAAATATAGCTGCAAGACAGTGGCCCTTCCATGTCAGACGTCACATCCGATGAAAACAAATGCATTTATGAAAGGATTTTTTTTTTTTTTTTAAGCGTCAACCAAACTTTACCCCCATTTTACCTAGCCTAGACCAAAGTCAGTGGTTTCCAACCTTTCTAATTCTCGTCCCCCCCCCCTCAATGAATGACACGTTCCCTGCGCCCCCCTTCCTCAAATACTGTATTTTACTGGCATAGTTGGCACATGTCAATAAGTATCATAGATTCTTAGTCTTTGAAATTGTTTATATATTCATATAACTAGATTTCTTATTCATATCTGAAATATTTTCCCCATATTTAGAAATTAATGAATTCCATCATAATTCATAGTTTTCAAATATAATTACCCTCCTTATCAAGCCTTCGCCCCCCCCCCCCAGGCAGCCCTTCGTGTTCCCCTAGGGGGCCGTGCCCCACAGGTTGGAAACCACTGACCTAAGTGATCCACCCCAATTCAAAAGCAAGTCGGTGATATCACTTAAGGGTTACTGTGAAGACCCAGCAGGAAATTGATGTTCGCTCTTTTTATGGCAGGACTGGGCTTTCTTACATGCAAGTTTCCAGGAAAAAAAAAAAATCGCTCAATGGGTAAGGTATCAGAGTTAATGTTAAAGTGGTGACAAAAACATAAAAATCGCTAAACTTTTCTAACCAAACCTAATCCGGTGTAACTTAACCGGTCCTGTACTTATCCAGACTGACGTAGCCTGACCTTACCTGACTTAACCTACCTTAATAAAGTGCAACAAATAACATCCTGATATAAAATAATACAATCAAACCACACGCAATCTGGCGTAACCTAATTTTTAAATATATAACCTAACCTAACCCATCATGAACTGACCAAACCTGAAGATAATGAACTTAGTCTAATTGACCTCACCTGAACTGATCTAACCTAGTCTAAGCGGATCTGACCTGTCCAAGCCTAACTTAACCTAACCTGACCTATACTAACACAACAAAACATAACTCACCCTAATATGACCAAATATAACTTAACCTAACCTAACCTGAGGTCCTGACATTACCCGACTCACCCTAATCTAATCCAACCTAATCTCTTTTGCACGGCTTTTTTCTTTTCGAATAAGTCTGGAGGGGTAATGTCCAGGGGGGAGAAAAGAATCGAGCCCTAACATGCCCTAACCTGCGCTGACATAATCTACCTTACCCTACCTTTCCCAGACGTAATCTACCCTACCCTACCCTGCCTTGCCCTACCCTAAATTAACCTAACTTATGGTCGCCGATAGCCTTGTCTAGTGAAGTAGTGTGAACTGCGTGTCAGTCTTCTTGATGAAGCACATCCTAACTGCAAGCTGTTGAGTAGGGCAAAGACATGAAGGAAATAAGCAAAATATAACGCGGAAGAGGTGTTGCCACTGACTGTTAGATGGGTGACGCTTTCACTATATGGCGCCGTGTTGTAATTATCCTTACAACCGATCGATTTCATTCAGACTAGGAGAGACCTTTGGAACTGCAGATTAAGACGTACCCTTCATTAACCAATTAAGCAAGAGAAGTCTATGACACAAAAGATAGGCCGTCATTGTTTTGGTGATGAGTTACCCTTTACCACTATGGCGGTGTGTTTATATATGCATCTTTCTTACCACCAGTCACTTTCATGCTGGCATTTTTGGAAATGAAGGGTTAGATGTAGCCTTAATTAACCCTTTCACCAGAGGACGTCTTCCTTGAACTAAATAAAATTGCTTGAAAGTAGTGATAATGGAAGTATAAAAGAAAGAGCCTCGTATTTTTTTCGAATAATGCTACACCGAATTTGAGTTGCTAAAAAACCATAATACTAAACCAAAAAAAAAAAAAAAAAAAAAAGATGCTTCGTTTGTATTTTCACGGTTAAGGATTGCAATATACGGTATGCGACATTACATGGCTTCATTATTACCACTAAGCATGAGGTTATGTCCATACTAAATGCTTGCTGGTGCCAGCGGGATATCTGCGTCACAGGAACTCTTTAGAATTCTCGCCCGCCCACCTGCGTCCTGTTGAACCACTTGTACGGGTTATGATGATTCAAAACTCCCACCCACACCCACCCGTGCGGACTGTCCCTTTTCTGTAATTTTCCTCTCTTCCCCTTATACTACCTTTTCATTTTAACTCTGTGTTTTATCATGGTATGTGCAAAATTACTAAGCATTCAGTCCACTTCTCTAACCCCTCTAATTCTGACTGTTCACCCTTTCAGTGGCTACAGTCTCCACAGCCTCGTTTACGAATAACACAAGAGCGTCGACTCGTACTCCGCTAGTGTATAGAAGATGACACTGATTTTCTGGAGGAGGAAAATTAGGAAGAAAGTGAGGTTGACAAGGATGAAACGAGAGGAGAGACAGGAAGGAACCAGGTAGAGAAACACAGATACTGAAGGCACTGAAGAAGACAAGGAAGAAAGTGAATTTGACGAGGAAGAAACGAGAGGTGAGATGGAACTGACAGAAGGGATGCAGCCAGAGAGAAGCAAGTACTGAATACACTGAAGGAAGATGCTGTGGAATACTGAACGGATCTCGTCAGTACTTAGTCGACACTGATGAAAGACACTGACCCCGAGAACATAAACAAAACAACGCTGTAATCAAGTAGGTGTTCTGTGTAACTGGTTCAGAGGCACATGTAAATAAAATGGGCGCAAGGGAGACAAGGGAAAGAGCTTAGTTTGTATGTTTCTCTAACTCATCGAATTTCACAGAGCGGGAAAGTCTGTGTGAAGGTGAACCCTTTGTAGTCCATAGCATTAAGAATACAGGAAACATAAATTGCTTTTCGTGTATCCCTCGCACCCATTTTACCCACTGTGTTATACATCCGATCATATCTGAGGTCTTGGTGGGGCAGTGCGAAGTGGAGTGTACCAGCTTGCCAGTAAGGAGCTTGTCAAGGTGAAGTATGGCAGTGTGAGGTGTGACTGTGTTAGTTTTGGATGTGCGGTTTGGGAGTATGAGGTATGGGTAAACTGTGGCAGTGTGAAGTGTAGCGTGTGCGAAATGTGGTAACGTAGTGTGACTGGGAGGTGACAATGTGAGGTGTGGCAGTGTGAGGTTTGTGAGATGTGACTGTGTGTGATGTGGCATTGTGGAGCGTGACAGAGTAGAATAAGACATCGTGTGAGTGTGGCAATGTGGAATGCGAGGTATATGAGATTTCGTCGCCTGAGGTATGACTGGGATGTGCCAGTATGGGGTACGGTAATGTGAGGTGTGTGAGGTTCGGCAGTGTGAGTTATGACTGTTACATGTATTAGCACGGAGGAGTGGCAGTGTGGAGTTTTGTAATGTGGAGGTGAGCAGTGCAAGGTCTGGTAGTGTGGGATGTGATGGTGCGCGGGAGTGGCAGTGTGAATTCTGGTAGTGTGAGGTGTAGCAGTGTGAAGTTGTGAGGTTTGACAGTATGATGATGTATTACCCCTTTTCTCTCCAGCTCAGTCATACAAGAGTTAATTTTATACTCCCAGCCCTTCTTGTATGCAACAGGTCAACTCTGGAACTGTCCTCCTCTGTCTGTATATCACTCTGTCTATGACCTCCACTTTTTTAAACACTGTGTCCAGGCGTCTCGGAATGAATCATCTTGAATTTGGTTTCGCTTTGTTCTTTTCTTGGGAACAACTTTGCAGAATTTTTTCCCTCGGTTCTTTCTTCTTTGCATTAAGAAAAAGAATAAGAGTCGTCTTCTTACACACACACACACACACACACACACACACACAAATAAAATTCACTGAAACAAAAGCACGAGCATTATAATATTTTCAGTGTGTGTGTGTGTGTGTGTGTGTGTGTGTGTGTGTGTGTGTGTGTGTGTGTGTGTGTAATAAACTTAGCGGCGTGGCCTGGGGGGAAAAATACATAGTTCTTTCATCTTAACTTGACCCAGGTTTTCGTCCTTCTGCATATTGTTTCACGTAGCACAGTGGTGGACAAGGAAATGCTACAGCTCTACATCCACTCCAGGACACTTCTTCATGACTAGCATTACCATCTAGCGTTAATCTAATGCCACAGCTCAGCAATGAAGATGGAGAGATGGCAGATTGAGACCCTATATTGTACTATCATCACCACCACCACCACCACCATCAGCATCGTCGTCATCATTATCATCAACACCAGCAGCAGCATCGTCATTGTTTATCATCATTATTATTATCGCCATCATCACTACAAGTGGCGGATCCAGGATTTAGGAAAGGGGGGGGGGGAGCTGTTTGTCAATGTAAGGGGCGCCGAGCGCCGAAGGTGCGAGGCAATAAGCTAGGGGGTCTGGGGTGAGCGGTAGTTCCCCCAGCGGGGTCCGGGGAAGAGCCCTGCCGCAAAACGCTTTTTTAATATTTCACAAGCACTTTAAAAGCATTTTGGGGTAAATTGTGGTACTTTAATGGTGGTTAATATTTAAAACCTGTAACCAATAATTCGTGTTAGATGGAAACCAGTTACAGATCTCTACCGATCAACTGAAACTGGAATGTATTATAGATTCAAACAAGTCACTACCAACTGATCAAAATTAAAATATATATAGATTCAAACCATTCTCTGGTCGGGAGCTAAGGAAAGTAGTCAGGACTCACGAGTCTGAAAATTACAACGTTCAGGTCGTTACATGCTTACAATTCTGATAGTTTTTTGTCAATTACTGAGGGTTTGTCGGTTCTAAGAGGGCATATTATTTCAATATTTTCTAATCGAGACCGTCATAACCAACTCCATCAAACAAAAAATTGTTCTCAAACACAAGCAAAACTTTAAAAAATACTGAGACCGAAGACCCTATGACTGTCTCAGTCAGATGTCCAAGGACATTGGTAGCGCTGTTGTACGCGTCCGTTTCACTAATTCTCTCTCTCTCTCTCTCTCTCTCTCTCTCTCTCTCTCTCTCTCTCTCTGTTGCAAGTTACAGATTTTGTTCATTATTTTACACATTTACCTGCTGTTCTAAGTTCTCTCTCTTGTATTCTTAACCACTTTCAGCCCCTTGTTTCATCGTTTGGATTTCTTTATTTTACGTTTGATTCCTTAAAATCTATTCTTTATAATACTAATGATAATTAATAATAATAATAATAATAATTTATTATTATTATTATTATTATTATTATTACTACTACTACTACTGTTATTATAGTTTTTACTGACATTGATATTTAATAACAATCAGCTCTAAGGGGCGCCAGTCATAGCTGAAGGGGGGGCGACCGCCCCCCCCCGCCCCCCTGGATCCGCCATTGATCACTACCACGTCATTATCATTATAATTACTATCATCATCATCATCATCATCAAGGCCTCCATTCGGATTCAGCCGGTGCAGGTTTATATCCAAGGGATGGTTGGGGTTTGTTGCTCACGTAATGCCACTCAGGGATGAGTGAGGCTGGTCACCCTCATATTAAATGTCAGGACTTACCTGCCTAGCCCCGAGTTCCTACATTCCTCATGGGGTAACACTGGATTAGATTATGAATGAATGAATTATTATTATTATTATTATTATTATTATTAATATCATCATCATCATCATCATCATTATTATTATTATTATCTCCAGCAGCAGCATCGTTGTCGCCGTCACCACCACCACCACCACCACCACCTCCTGCAGCACCAGCGTCGTCACCATGATTATCTTCAGTATTGTCTCATTCTACGTCTGAGCCACCAGAAATTGGGCTGAAGAAGGACGACTATCTGGGCCAAGTTAAGGTAAAAGAACTATAGCAATGCATTTTATTTCCCCGAGAAAGACTATAGAAGGCAGAGTTTGTTAGTAGAGGAGTAAAGAATAGTGTGATATTAAGCGTGAAAGAATATTAGGAGTAAGTCAGGAATCATGGCTGTGCTCTAAAATATCCTCACGCTTTGATGGAATAAACTGCCTGATATATTTTGATACGTCTAAATCCAGTATTCTCGTTTGTTAAGGAGGCACTCTAACATCTTTTCCTAGGAGATTTATTCTGTTTATTACATCTTACTCTCCTCTTCTGTACTACATAAATCCCTCAAATATCGCCATACTCTGCATAAATAACAGACTAAACGATATTTAACAAGCCATATGCAAAAATAAATCGCTCAAGGAAAGGTGTAAAGGAGCTTCTTTAACCGAAGAGAATACTAACATAATTATCGCTGTTTTGAAATTTCACTGCTGTACAGGCGATTGGCATTATTATTACTCTATCTGTCTATCTATCTATTGCCAGACGCCTCAATCCCGTTTGGGGTGGCCACAAACAAATCTCCTCCAAGTCGCCCTGTCCCCAGCCATTTCACTGCCCTGCTCCCAACTCACACCCCCCTCTCTCATATACCTCTCCACCCCATCCCTCCATCTCATTATTATTATTATTATTATTATTATTATTATTATTATTATCCACTATTTTAAGCTTTGTTGGAGAGACATGGCGCATATTTAAAATTTTCATTATAACTATTTTAATGATGCTTATGTTAATTCTTAATGCGCTGACATCATCCTTTTACTCTCTGCTCCTTGTATAATAATAATAATAATAATAATAATAATAATAATGATAATAATAATAATAACTAACAATAACAATAACAACAATAATAATAATAATAATAATAATAATAATAACGGTGACAGGAAGTGGAAAAAGGAAGAATGAAGACTAAAGTAATTAACATCTTGACAAAAAACAGAGAACAGGGAAGCCACATAAAATCTTCCACAATTATTTCACCCCTCATTTAGTTACCTTTTGTCTATCTATCTATCTGTGCATCTATCTATTTATATCTATCTCTATCAATGTATCTATCTGTTCATTTGCTTATCTATCTGTCCATCTTTTTATCTAGAGTCAGACGCCTCAATTTCGGATGGGGTAGTCATGAACAAGCCGTCTCCATGGCAACCTCTCCGCCGTCATCAGGCTGCCCTCTCTCCTGTCCACACCAGCCTCATCCTTTGGCCTCTCAACCCTATCCCTCCACCGCATCCTATTCTTCCTTTCTAACTTTCTTCCTGCACCTCATGCTTTTCTTCCCCTCCCCTCTCTCCCTCCATCTCGTCCTCTCTCTCTCTCTCTCTCTCTCTCTCTCTCTCTCTCTCTCTCTCTCTCTCTCTCTCTCTCTCGCCAATCTCAGACTGCGTAGAATTTCGTTTTGCTTAATAAAATCGCCTAAAGATAGTAAGAATGAACATAGCAAACTTGGACATCCCAGTAAAGGGGTTTAATGAGCTTTCAACCCTCTAATGGCGTAGGATTTCTCTCAGCTGAGCAAAATCGTCTTTAGTTAGAGAATAAAGGCTAATATGTAATGTTATACTGATTCTTATTTACCCTGGCTCAGTCCATGAGGGTTAGTAATTCTCTCTCTCTCTCTCTCTCTCTCTCTCTCTCACACACACACACACACTGCCTACCGTAGAACGATTTTTATCCTCTCTCTCTCTCTATATATATATATATATATATATATATATATCTTATCATCTGGTAAATTACCAATATGCTGGGAATCGAACCAGGGACTCTCAGATGAGAGCCAGGCAGCATACCACTACACCACGACCAGGTGGTCGTGGTGTAGTGGTATGCTGCCTGGCTCTCATCTGAGAGTCCCTGGTTCGATTCCCAGCATATTGGTAATTTACCAGATGATTTTTCCTGTGTATAGTACAGGTTTCTCCCTTCATATATCTTATCTGTGGCCAGTGAGGATAAAATACCGAAGTTGAACATGGCAGTGAAAGGGTTAAGCGCTGGATTGTCATGGTTGGGTCATATTCTAGGTGGAAATGCAGGCTACTTAACACCTTTTCCTTAGCGATTTATTATGCTTCGTACAGGCTGATAGTCTCATTTATGGTATTGCTTTAGTGTTTTTTTTTTTTTTTTTTTTTTTTTTTCCCGTGTGGTGGAACTTAGTAACTCCTACATCAGTATAAAGTCGTGATTGCTGAAGTCAGTGAGCCTTGGCTCTGAGTTAGGAATGAGTCTCCTTGGTTACTAGTCAAAACATCCCTCCATCATGGCAATACCTGGCCGTCAATTGAGCTGAAGGGGGTTAATGGTATTTGTCAGGTTGCAGTAACAGAAGGATAATAACGCCAGGCCGCCCCATACGGTATTAAGGTGTCTGGCAACAGATAGATAGAGTAAAAACGTGCAATATGAATGAGAAATCGCTAAGGAAACGTGCTACGGAATCTCCTGTGTCACTTACAATACAGACCCTAATCTCCTTCGGCCAGGTGTATTATTGAACGTGGCCTGTTAATAGCAAATAAAAAATAACATGTGAGAATTTTACTCCCAGAAAAGACCCTCTCAACATCCTACCCTTTATTTGCATGGGCATTTACGTGGGCAAGGGGCTGTAAATACGAAAGCTTCACCATTAATGTGAATACCAAGGTTTGACATATGTCACGACACAGGGTTGTTTGGAAGCCTGTGATCTAGGTACTGATACTGTCTTCATTAATTCAGTCACCATTAACACGCTCAAGGCTCGGACAACTCTAATATCCTCTTCCAGCTGGCGCCAAAGGAGTATATTCATCTGAGGGTGAGTCATAGGAGCCCGAGAATGTGGGAAAAGAAAGTTATCATCAGAGGAATTTGTCTTTGGTGCTAGCTGGCTTGTCGACGGCCTTCACCATCCTGGGTCATGGTGGACAGAAGCACCACATTCCAGTCTTAACAGTCCTGCCCAAGACCTTGCGAAGGTAGGCCTTTCTTTATCATGAAGTATTTCTGGTTTAGCCTACGAGCGGGGTGAAAACTTGAGTAGAATATGTGTCACAGTTTTGTCTGCCAATCTCCATCCACCCACAAGATTATGTAGGTGGTGGTGATGATGATGATGATGATGATGACAAGATGGTGTAAATAACAGCGTGATGATGGTGATGGTGATTATGATAATGATGGTGGTAATTTGAGGGTTTCTTTCTTCTATGATCCTGGCTTCTTCACTGATAATTACGGAAACAGAGTTAAGATACAGTAGTGGTGGTGATGATGATGATGATTATTATTATTAGTTGTTATTAGTAATTGTTATTATAATAGTTGTTATTATTAGTAGTAGTAGTTGTAGTAGTAGTGGTTGTTGTTGTTGTTGTTTTTGTTGTTGCTGACGTTTTTGTTGTTGTTGTTGACAGAAGGACGAACGAATCAGCAAGAAATCTGTACAGAGGTCACCATCGATACACTGAGCACATCCACACACAAGTCTCCGTGATGTTCAAAGGTAAGTCGGATCATTCTCAGTCACCAACACCTGCCACCATCAATTTACCTGTTAGAGTCAGCAGCGCAGGTGTTCGCAAGGTATAATTAACCCCTTTGACTCTCATGATGTATTCTAGGAGCTTGTTGTTGTTGCTTTCAAACGAATTTACTAAAATTTCTGAGTTCCCCATGGTAGTGAAGGGGCTAACTTTAAACAATGGATACAATTTGGATTTTTTCGTTCGCTGATGCCATATAAATAATTTTCTCGTCTCATTCCAATAGGTTAGCAATTTACAGGAATAGTTAATTCAATACATCATGCTTCGGCACAAACGCGGCAGATTTGCCATAAGCATTGTCATATTTTCATTATATACAGGTATGCTGTTAGTTACGTCATTCCGTAACGTGATAATCTGATTCTTGAAGTTTTGTCTTTGTCTTAATGATGAGGTTAATGGAACAGGTGCACAGGAGGCTTGTTACCACTCCCCCATTCCTTCTGAAATCTTCTCCCTCGTTATCTCATCCCCGTTTCGCCCATGTCCTCTCTACGCCTCTTCTCGTACCCTTCTATCTCATCACCTCATCTCTCCTTCCCCACCCATCACTTTTCTTCCCATACCCTCTTCCCCCCCTCCCTTTCTCCCACACCCTCACCTCCCCCTGTCATTTCTTCATTACTCTTCCCCCTCTCCTTCTCCCCCTTTCCCTTCTCCTCCTCCTCCTCCTTTCCTCCTTAATCCCATCCTTTTTCCGTTTTCATCTTTCTCCACCTTCTTTAAATCTTCTCCTACTACCATTAATATGACATCGGTCTTAACTATACTCTGTCCACTTTAACTCGGCGTAAAATTGCCAGCTCTATATCACGAATGTAGAGCACTATAACAATTTACCTGTACTATAGTTAATAAGAAAGGCATTGAAACATATGTAGTGCCTTAATACTGTTTTACTTTGCCACTGACCTACCGGAAATAGAGTGTAGGAGAATGAAAATCTCGGCCAAGTTAGTGAATGAACTGTATCCTGCCTTACTCTAACTCAGTCCACGCCGACCAAAATCAACCCCTTCCCCCAACGTAACCTAGCCCAGCCCATCCTATCCTAAGCTTAACCCAGTCCAACTTAATCAAAATCAGCCTACCCTAACCTAACCCATCTCACCAAAATCTGACTAATCTCACCCAATCCTAACCTAATCCAAACTCCTCTTACATACTCAGCCCAAATAGCCTAACCTAACTCAACTCTGCCTAAGTTAACTCATCTCAACCCACTCTAATCTGACCTAACTCAACCCACCCTACCCTAACCTAACTCAACCCACCCTAACCTACCTAACTCAACCCAACCTAACCTACCTAACTCAACCCACCCTAACCTACCTAACTCAACCCACCCTAACCTACCTAACTCAACCCAACCTAACCTACCTAACTCAACCCAACCTAACCTACCTAACTCAACCCAACCTAACCTACCTAACTCAACCCACCCGAACCTACTAACTCCACCCTAACACCTAACTCAACCCACTCTAACCTAAACTAACTCAAACATCGCTATCCCAACCTATCCTAACCTAATACTCATACACCATAACCTTACTTAAATCAGCCCTCCCTATCCTACGTTAGCCCAACCCACCTTAACCCCATATAATAAACCTATCTGAACATAACTCAACCCTTCTAATCTAAACCAACTCACCTTAAACTAACCCAACTCAACCCTGCTCTGCCTAACCAAACCTCCCTGTCCTAAGCCATTTACTAATCAAACCTATCCTGCTCAAAACTAACCCAAGCCACTCTTACCTAACTTACCTTACACATACCTAGTCAACCTGAACCTAATCTACCTTATCTTAATCTGATTCAATCGACCCCGTCTTAACTCATCCCACACCTCCCTCTCTCCACACCCCACGCGTCTCTTCCTCTCTTACCATCACCTCCTTCCCTCCAGTTCCTGCTCCTCCCTTCCTTCCTCCCTCCACACACCTCACCCACATCTCCCTCCATGCACCATAGCCACACCTCCCTCCACACACCATACCCACACCTTCCCAACACACTACACCCACACCTACCCCGCACACCATACCCACCCTTCCACACGCCACACTCACACCTCCCTCCACACGCCATATCCACACCTCCCTCCACACGCCATATCCACATCTCCCTCCACACGCCATACCCACACCTTCCCAACACACTACACCCACACCTCTCCCGCACACCATACCCACCTTTCCACACGCCACACTCACACCTCCCTCCACACGCCATATCCACACCTCCCTCCACACGCCATACCCACACCTCCCTCCACATGCCATATCCACACCTCCCTCCACACGCCATATCCACACCTCCCTCCACACACCCTTCCCACACCTCCCTCCACACACCCTTCCCACACCTCCCTCCACACACCCTTCCCACACATCCCCCATACCCATATCTCCCTCCACTCACCATACCCACACCTCTCTCCACACACCTTGCCCACACCTTCCTTCATGAAACGTACCCTTACCTCTCTCCAAACAACTTACCACGCCCACAACCCACACACCTTACTTTTTTTTTTTTTAACAACAGAGGAAGGAAAAACAAATGAATAAAAATAATAATAATTCATACACCAGATTACTGACGTCCTCCATTCATAAAAAATTTGTAACAGTTGGACTTGAACGGCCGTAGGTTGAAGTTTGGGGGGGTGGGAACAACTCCAGGGAAGCGAGTTCCAGAGAGATGCAGTTCGGGGAATGAAAGAATTCTGATAGGCAGAAGTTCTGCAATATGGCTGTGTGACATTCCAGTCACGAGCGCGTAGCACAAGGGAAGGCATGGAGAGGTGGCACAATGGATGCAACTTCGTCTGAGCATTTGCCATAAAAATATCTGTAAAGTAATGCTCGGGTGGCAACATTCCTCCTTACTTGTAGGGGAGGTAATTTATTTATAATGGCAGGGTTGTTAATAATTCCAACAGCTTTGTTCTGAATTTTGTCTAGTTGTTTTGGTGCAACCTTTCCACATCCATTCCACAAGGGTGAGCAATATTCTAGCTGAGAGTGCGCATGCCTCCTATAAATTATAGCTAACTGCTCGTCAATTACAACTTCCTCCACACACCTTATCCACACTTCCCTCTACACAGCCCTCCCATACCTCCTTCAACACACTTTACCCACACCCCCTTCCACACACCCAGCCCACAACTAACCTCAGCTCACTTCACACACCTGACTATCCCCACCATTTACACACCCTGCCCACACCTTTCTCCACGCACCATACTCCCACCCACCATATACCCTACCCCCACCTCCCTACACACTCCCTACTCACACCTTCCTCCACTCATCCTTCCCACACTTCCCTCCACACACCCTAACCACACCTCCCTCGACACACCCTACCTTCACTTCCCATCACACACACTAAAACACCTACCTCCACACATCCTACCCACACACCCCTCCACACACCCCACCAACACCTTATATACACCTCTCTCCACACACTCTACCAACACCTCCCTCTACACACCCTACCCACACACCCTTCTCACACACTACCCACACCTCCCTTCGCACACCCTACCCACACCTCCCTCCACAGAGTCTACCCACACCTCCCTCCACAGAGTCTACCCACACTTCCCTCCATACACCCTACCCACACCTCCCTCCATACACCCTACCCACACCTCCCTCCACACATCCTACCCACACTTCCTCCACACACCCTACCCACACCTACCGCACACCCTCCACATCTACTTCCGCAGACTACCCACAGCTCCTTACAAAATACACACACACACACACACACACACACACACACACACACACACACTGCCATGCCACGAACAGTTAATGGTCTCTGTCCTTTGCCATCAGGCTGTCCTGCCTCCAGCTCACACCACTTAATAAAAAGGCTAAAAATTTGTACAAAGAAAATCTTGGGCCATACTGTTTTTGGGCTTATGAGGTCTCTTTGCACCTCTTCCTGAGCAACTTGTTTGTGTAATATATTGGTGTTCTCTTGCATATTATTTCCATTATTTTTAAGGTACAGGATAAGATGCTTCAACATGGTAAATACGATATAACTGTGTTGCTCCACTGTTCAGTTAGAGGTTAGAATGCCCATTATGGAGTGACAGAATTGCATAAGTTCTATCCCCAAGTGGTGACTAGAGGCTTTTTAGTCATGTAATGCCACCAAGGGAAGCTAGCTGGTTATCTACCCTTAAATGTACTGGACTACAGTAGCCTAGCCCTGGGCCTGTTTTGTGAAGCTAAGTGGCAAAGTAGGACATTGCTACAGCCCCACACTCTCTCTCACAGCATTTCTTCATGACTAGTGTAATTTTGAAGTTTCCTCTTATTGTTAAAACAGCATTGAGAGTGGGGAGAGGGCAATTTTGGGTCAGGTTAAAGTGAGCATAGTGCAGTGCTAGAGAAATCATCAGTAGGCTGTGGGATGGGTGGGGGAGAGGGCACCAAATGTACATAGTTTAGGTGAGGTAAGCAAGACTATGAATCTGTATGCCTGTCAGTCTGTCTCTCTGTTTATTTATCAGTCTAGCTGTTTATCTATTTGTCTGTCTCGAGATATCTTAATACAGTAAATGATCACCACAAATGGATCACCTCTGTGTTACCATGTCCTCTGCCATTTGGTTGCCCTTCATCCAGTTTACACCTTTTCTGAAATCTCTCTCCATTCCCTCCTTCCATCTCATCATCAGTCTCCCCCTTCCCCTCCCACACATGCACATTTCCGGCCAGTCTCTTACTTTCTGCTCATCCACATGGCCAGACCATCTCAGGAGTATTCCTCCTAATGCTTTCATGCACATCATCATTAGCACCACAACTTCCTTTCACTTTATCATTTGTTGTTGCTTATGAATTTGCTTGTAATTTTAGCAAACCTTATTACAAGGATGTCAATACCTCATAGTTATTATTATTGTTGCTGTGGCACGTTAGGTGTACCTGTTATTCCAAAACCTTAAGCAGATGAATCCCAAATGGTGATGATGGTATTAATGATATTTTTTTTCACAGGTTGAGTGAAATGGCACATTGGAGCAGGTGGTATACCAGAGCCATGTGCCAGTGGATCCCAGATGACGATGTAGGGAATTGTAGCTTTGGCCAGGCAACTGAGTTGGTAGGATGTGCTGTGGGTAACCCTGGGATTCAGGTTCAGACAGGCCCAAAATGGGCACAAAACAGGAGGGTTTGGCTCTTCTGTCAGTGTTCAGGTTTGGAATTTTCATGATTTTGTTCCCTCTCCAAATAATTGCAGCCAAACCTAGATCTAGGTATAGCATGGTTAAGGATAGCATAAAATTTCTGAGTGCTAGTGATATCCATGCTGCTAGATCTTTGGCAACTTCCCTATGCAGTCCCCTATCCCTGAGGTCACACTCTTTGACCTCATCCCAGCTCTTCTTTGGTCTGCCTCTCGCAACCCTACCCCCAACGTTTACACATCCCTTTCTGCGCCCAGCTGTCAGCTCCTATCCTTTCCACATGTCCAGACAATCTCAGTCAGCACCTCCTCATCACAACATCACACTCCAGTCCCATCCTTGCTCTCAGCTCTTCCGTCATAAACCTAGCCCCCCAAGGCCTCGCGTTCAAGGACGCACTGCACATCCACCCACTCATTGTCATTTCTTTATGTTTAAGCCTGCAAATATCCTCTTCCTTTGCTGCCCAAGTGTCACTACCATACAGTATTGCACTCCTGGCACATGACACATACAGAGGTCCTTAGCACAGAGGGAAAGCTCTCTCAGTGTCAGGAGAGGCAACTGCTCACTGAATTTCTTCCAACAACTCCTCACTCTAGCCACAGAGCTAGCTTCAGCCCCACCTCCAGCACATAACATGTCTTCCAAATAACAAAACTCTTCCACTTACTCGAGAGACTTACCAACAAGGTCAGTCCTTCCATGCCTGACAATCTTCACCTACTCTCCCCGACACACGGCACACATGAAATCAGCATTATCTCGCAGTCTACCTCTAGTACCGCTACATATCTTATGCACTCACTTATCACAGACTGCACAAGATGGAATTACTTTCCACACCCTTGTGGCAGATCTCACATGGCCACTCTCCCTCTTCTTTGACAGTACTGCCACCAGCCCTATACACCATCACCTTAGTAATATCTGCATTTACTTTGAGCCCTTGTGTTTCATACCGTCTCTGCACTTCCCAAATCTTTCCTCCGCCTTCCTTTCATTCTCTGTAATCAACACCAGATCATTAGCATACATCATATCCCACGGGAGTCCATTTCTGAAGTCACATGAGAGGGTTTCAAGTACCATGATAAACAACAAGGGGCTCAAAATTGACCTCTGGTGCACGCCAGCATTCTTGGAAAACTTGTCACTCAAATTTCCATTCACACCTACCTGGGTGTGAGCACCCACATAAATGGCCATAACCACCCTAACCACCCACTCCTTGATCCCAAGCTTTCTCATTGCCCACTTCACCACCTCTCTAGGGACCCTGTCAAAGGTCTTCTCCAAATTAACAAAAACAAAGTACAATTCCCTTTCCTTTCCTATATATTTTTTCCTGAAACTGTCGAACAATGAATATGGCATCAGTGGTCCCTTTGCCTGACATAAACCCAAACTGTATCTCATCAATATTCACATTTTCTCTTAACATACCTTCTAGAACTCTCTCCATTACCTTCATTTTCTGGTCTAAAACTTTATACCTTTATAATTTCTTCTTTCCAGGGCATCACCCTTCCCTTTGTAGACATTTACAATTACTGTACACTTTTCAGCTAATCATCTGGAACAACACACTCAGTTATAATCGTATTTATCAGGTCAGTTACTAACCTCGCTTCTGTATCTCCTGAGGCTTTCAGTGTTTCACCAGTCAACCCAGACACACCTGGTGCCTTCCCCACCTTTATTATTATTATTATAATTATTATAATAATGAGTTATTTAAGAGGAACCTGTGGAGTCACATGGAGAGACAGGCTGACGAATGAGGATGTAAAGGAGCGTTGTGGTGTGGATGTGGATGTGATAGGAAGCGTTATGAGGAACACACTGGGGTGGTTTGGCCATGTGGAGAGGATGGAGGGTGAAAGACTAACGAAGAGAGTGTATGTGAGTGAGGTGGAGGGGGGAAGAGGGAGGGGGAGGCCGAGGATGAGATGGAGGGATGGGGTGGAGAGGTATATGAGAGAGGGGGATGTGAGTTGGGAGCAGGGCAGTGAAATGGCGGGGGACAGGGTGACTTGGAGGCGATTTGTTTGTGGCCACCCCAAACGGGATTGAGGCGTCTGGCAATAGATAGATAGATTGATTATTATTATTATTATTATTATTATTATTATTGTTATAATTACTGTATTATTATTATAATTATTATCGGGAGCAGGCTGTAGTATGGTACCAGCCTGTGAGGGCAGTACTGTACTCTCAAGGAAGGTGGAAAAGCTGGTGATAGGGAGAGCTGGAGCTCCCCCTTGACATTTTTCAGTGTCACTAACATAGAGGGTAGGCCAGCATACTCTGCCAAACATTTTTATAACTACCTGCTCTTCACTACCATACATGCACTTTATGCATCATACCCCATACCCTACAATGACACAGGTTGGTGCCAGTAAGGGCATGTGGCCGGAAAAGGACATCTAGGGGTTAGAACGCCCAGTCAGAATGACATCCATGCATGGCTTTGTCCCCGAGAAGCAATTGGATTTTTTTTTTTTTTTTTTTTTTTTTTTTTAACACCACCAAGGGATGTAGACAGGTAATCTACCCTTACATGTATTGGACTAGGTTAGCCTAGCCACAGGATCCTACAACGTGAAAGAAGTATGATGAGACTGTATTTTTTATGATGATGATAATAGATATGTAAACTATTGTATCCATCTAAGAAGAACAGTAATAGTAGGTGTACAGTACAACCTTTCAGATCCAAAATGCCTAGGTCCAAAGGCTTTATGCAAAATGGAACATTTTGGAAAGTGTAATCATAATGGCAGCTGTGAGAAATGACTTGTGAAACAAATACTGTAGTCAAGGCAATTGAGAACAATAAGTAAACTGAAGCACTTGCATTAGTAACTTATCATCTGCTCTTAAACATGTCCACAAAAGAACTCAGTCTTCAGTTATGCCTTGAATGTGTGAGGACATGATATCAACACCCCTCTATATCATGAAAAAATATTTTGGAAACTGGATGTTCGGATTTGGCAGGTTGTACTGAACCAGCAGTAGTAACCGTAGGCTTATCTGAATGTGAATTTGGTGGACTGCTGGCGCCAAAACTGGTCTGAGGGAAAAAGAGGGTGGTGAGGGACATAATTTTGTATTACCTTGTACTGTAGTTAAGCCACATGATTATATCAGTCCCACCACACGAAGGAGTCCCTCTTAGCACCATGTGTACAGTACGAAAGACTCCTTAGGCAGACTTGTGTTAAAGTGAACAAGTAATGATCAGAATACATTTGCAGAGTTACTAAACAGTGGACACCAAACATAGCCCAAAGTCCTTTCATCCATCCATCTATCATCCAATCCTACATTGCCCAATAAGGAGCATAGGAGCCCGGGGCTAGGCAGTTGGTCCCGACATTTAAGATGAGAGTGACCAGCCTCACTCATCCGTGAGTGGCATTACATGAGCAATCAACCCCAACCACCCCTAGGATATAAACCTTCACTGGCTCAATCCGACTGGAGCACAATAATTACCTACTAAACCACCAGGCGCCTGGTCCTTTCATATCATATATTAAGGCTACAACATGCTTGCATGCATTGTCCTTGGCCAATTAATGGTGGCTCTCCACACTTCTCAATGTCTGGAAGCCTCCCTATTCTGTCTCTTATCCCTGGAAGGATCACATTACTGGTATAAAATATCATGTCTGCAGTTGTACAGTGTTAGAATATGTTATGATGAATATTTGTATGTGTAAATAAGCAGTAGGCTGTTTGCACCATGTTCTTCAACTAACTAATTCAGTGCACTGGGGGACACTAGTGCATACGAGATTTCTTGGCACCTCTTCCTTACTCATTTACTTTACATACTGCTAGCACAGTACAGTACATATAAACATTCTTATGTATATTTTATATTTTTTTTTTTCCACATAAAATTTATGAACTAATTTAAGAGGGTGTTAAGGTGTATAGAATAAATTGCTAAAGAAGAGGTGTTAGGAAATCTCCACAGCCTTTATACTGTACTTGAAAGGTATATTCATTTGTAAAATTTACCATTTTATTTTTTCTTACTGCTTCCAAACTATTTAATTCATCTTAGAAGAATAGCCTGATGGTGAAGGGGTTAGGTTGAGTTATAGGTTTTTGCATTGTATGGTGAAGTTAGGAGTTTGGATGCTTGAATGATTGTCCCATTGTACTGGGCATGATGTTGATAGTTAATAAGTGTTGTTCAGTTAGGTCTTAGTTATAGGTTTTTGTACTGTAAGGTGAAGCTAAGATTTTGAATGCTTGAATAATAGTTCCGTTCCACTAGACATCCACTTGGTAGTTCGTTAGGTGGTAGATGGTTGGGAACATTATCCCTGGTAGGTGCTACCATGTGAGTGGTGTGGGAACAGAATCCTGGTACCTGGCCTTGCACAACAATCCTAGATGGAGACCTCAGCCACAGTTACACAGTTGTCAGAGTACTTGATAAGACTGCTAGACATCTCTTGTACAAAACTAAAATCTGTTCATTAGGGATAGGCTGGATTTGTTAATTTGAATGGAAAAGTTTGTAATATTTTCAAACATTGCTGCCTGATATGGGAAAAGTTCTGATAATTTAGCGTGATCCCTGACTTATGAGAGGACTGACTAAATGTATGATACAGTATAAAAAAAAATGGTACAGTATATACTTTCAGATGGATTTATGATCAGTTTTCTGCCATAGCTGTGATTTCTTTTTTTCAAGTTGGATGAGGAGAAGAGAGAACTGAATTTAACCCATGTCTCTTAGTTATGAGATGAAATTGATCCTAAGGCTGTTGTGAATCCCTCATAAGATTTATAGCCCTTAACCCCATGTACCCCATAAGAATTAAAGTAAGTTGGAATTGGTTAAACTGAGGTAATATTGAGCTGGTTAAATTAAATGTTATATGTAGTAAGTTAAATCTAGTAGGTTCAACTAAGTACAGTAAGTTGAGTGTTGTAGGTTAAAGCAAATAAGTTAGAATGAGTATATTAATTCTGTTATGTTAAATCAAGTAGAGTTCATTAAGCCACTGTGATTCAGATCAGATCTGCCAGGCATTGGCTTTGAGACTTGACCCATCAGAGTGAGGGTCCCATCATACTGAAGGAGTTAAATAAATCTTGTACCCCGTTCCCTGTGGCCACAAGAGAATTTTCTCATAAGCCCTTCAGAATTACTGTATTATGTAGCTATATCAATTTTCAGAAGTTTTGACATTTTTGAGGCAATCATTCTACCTCCTGACTGTATTTACCTTACTGTTCAATTTTAAGGTCTTTTAGTAATGTCTTTTATGTAACATTTCTTCATGCTGCTGTTTCCTTTTTAGTGCCATGTCTTCTTGATGCCATTTCATTATATAATTCAGTGTCATGGCCTGTATTACTTGGCGATTGGAGTTTGTTATGTAGTTCATTTTTGGGGCCATGGCATAAATTAATAATGGTAGATTAAATATGATATTGGCCATCATTTTTCCTGAAAATCTTGCACCTCAAAATTTGTCAATGAACCCCTGCATAAAACTTCCAGCATTTAATAAGATAATCATAGTACTGTCTGAGTTACTAATATTCATGAAATTCACCCTGTTTTACCTCAAAGCGTATGTGTGGTTGATATGACCCTTCTGGCTCAATAGTCGATATGGAGAGAAAACGGTTTTGTTGTTAAATAGAAATATAGCCGGCTCTATTGCCTGGTGATATTGGTGCCACCATGTGAAGGCATCCCTCTCCAGCATCAACCAGAACCTAATTCTCAATACAAAGAAGGGTGAGGTATGATTCAGCAACAGGTAAGAAAAAATAAATAAATGAAAATGAAAAAATATAAAGGACTATCAACAGTACATCATGGTTAGTGAAATGGCCCACACATATACATTCAGACGGTTGTAATTACATAACTTGTTTTAATATGAGGGACCTGGGTCACTCATACAATTCAAATACCAGTTTGTGGTTGCTTAGAATGAGTCATAGTTGTAAGGAAGGAGTAAGTCTTCTGGGTTACCATTCATACTGACACCCAGTCTAACAACAATTGGCCATCAGCTCAATTACAAGAGATTAGGAATTTATGTTAGGATAGAATTAATGCTCTGTAGGCAATTTTGATCACCTTAGGAGTTCCCTTCAGACTGTCTCTCTTCATATGATATCTCCTTGGTTACTAGTCTTATCATCTGTGCAGTCTTGCCACACTTGCCATCAACTAATCTGAAAGGGTTGGAGATCTCTCAGGCTAGAAAAAATAACTTGTAGACAGTTTTAATAATCTTCAGAGACCCCATTAGCCATTGTTTCCTCTGGTCGAACTAGGCCAGTAAGCAAGTTTAATCTCCTTTGGAAGAGTCTCCAAGTAGTAAAGAAGTTGATCAAGGCTTTAGCCACTCCAGTTCATGTACTCTTTCCTAAGCTGAATGATATTACTTAGAATTAACAGGATTAAAATACAGTACCAGATGCAAAGACCCATGGATTAAATATTTTATTTCAGTTTTTTCCCCTTCATTCTTTCCTCGTCTTTCTGCCTACGGGTGATGAGTGAGGTTGGTCACTCTCATCTTAAATGTCAGGACCAACTGCCTAACCCCGGGCTCCTACGCGCTCATGGGGCAACATAGGATTGGATGATGGATGGATGGATGGATTTCAGTTTTAACCACACACTTGAAAGATGAACTGATTTTATTCATGCTTCCTTCTGATGATATTCAGAATGGGAGAAACTTTGAACTGGAGGGGTTATATCGTATCATTTATGAAGGTTCCAACATGCTTGCATGCATTGGCTTTGGTCACCTAATGGCGACTTTCCATGCTGCTCGATTGCATTAGCTCAGTAGTAGCGCTTGCTCTTCACAACCATAAAGTTGACAGTTCGAGCTCCCACCAGGGTAGCGTATACGAGGTCTCTCCTTGCCCTTCAGAGCTATGTGGTCCATTGGTCCTAGGTGGTTGGTATTAGTCCTCTGGCAACCTCTGTGATCAGCCTCCTATCCCTGATGTCACACTCTATGACCTTGTTCCAAGCCATTTTCTGTGTCCAGTTGCCATCCTCCATCCTTTCAACATGCCCCGTCATTCAATCTACCCCTTCTTATTACAGCACCGATACAATACTCTTCAGTCCTGTTCTTCCTCCATTAATCCCTTTAATACAGTACTATATGTCTGTCTCAAGTTAGATATGATGGTCTGGTGGTAGAAATAGATAGTAAAATGAGAATAAAACTACATCTTTTGGATTACAGGGCACAAACTGCTCCAATGATTAGCCTTTATTCTTGCTAATTTAAGACTGTTATTCAGCTTGGGTAAGACTTTTCAAACTGGAAGGGTCACATTACAACCTTCAGGAACATGTTCAGTAGGAAAGTAATTAAAGGTTGATAGGAGAGCTTTTGGACTGAAGGGGTTAGGGACAGGCTTCATTAAGCCATTCTTGTTACCTTTAAACTATGTTGATCAGCATAGGAAAGACTTCTCAAACTTAGAGTCTCATATGACATTCTTTAACATGTGTAGGAGAGACACTGGATAAAGCCTGATTGGAGATATAGTATATTGAACTGGAAGGACTGCATTCCTTACATCCTTCATTAGCCATTGCTGCTACCTTTAAATAAGAATTATCATACTGAAGGTATTGTGATCCCTACCCTGACGTATGGAAGCGAGGCGTGGACATTGCAAGAGGGGAACAAGTCAAGAGTGAGAGCAGTGGAAATGAGTTACTTGAGAGGAGCATGTGGAGTGACGTGGAGGGACAGGTTGACGAATGAAGAAGTGAAGGAACGTTGTGGGGTAGATGTGGATGTGGTTGAAAAGATTAGGAGAAATACACTGAGGTGGTTTGGACATGTGGAGAGAATGGAGAATGAAAGACTGACTAAGAGGGTGTATGTAGGTGAGGTGGAGGGAGGGAGAGGGAGGGGTAGACCGAGGATGAGGTGGAGGGATGGAGTTGAGAGGTATATGAGGGAGGGGGGGGTGAGTTGGGGGGAGGGGAGTCAAGTGGTGGGTGACAGAGTGACTTGGAGGCGTTTTGTCTGCGGCCACCCTTTGCGGGATTAGGGCGTCGGGCTATAGATAGATAGATAGATCATACTGAAGGTAATTATTAGCAGCCTTCATTAACGTATTACTGTACTGTAATTAGGAGAGAGGTTTCATAAGTTGATTGGAAGTCAGGAGACAGCAGGAATATACCATTACTGTTGAGGGGGATGAATTTGTGTGTAGGCTATGATATAGGAAGCATATCTCAGAATATGGATGTACAAGGTTAATCAAATCTTGTATAGTACTTACACTTTCAGATTTAATAGCTTTTTCTTTTGTAATCTTTACTGAATGATACAATCAGTTCATGATTACACATTATATAATCTCAGACTTCATCTGTGTCATTGTAGTTGGCTCACCTTGACAAATTTTAGTCCTTCTGCTGCTTGGTTCCTGTATCTAAGTGGCAGAATAAGACAGTATTATGGTTTTGCATCCTCCCCATAGATCTTCATTGTGATTTGCATGATAATCTAGTCTTTATCTCTAGAAACAGCTCAGCATTCAAAGTGGAGAGATGCCAGGTTTTTGTCAGTTTAAGGTGGACATGTAGTCTATATGGTTTGTCTGTATTGTTTTATGTATTCATTATTATTATTATTTTTATTTTATTTTTTTTACTGTAGATCAAATTTAGCGATTCCTCTCTTCCGTTTATAAATCGGTACAACAGATAGGCTTTCATTCTCAGTGTTCTCACAGAAGGAATGACCACTGAGTACTGTACTGTCTTCCTGTGCAGTGTATATTTTGTCATTTGTACTCTCATTATTAGTTTCATTAAAGAATTTGTATCATATGTTTAGTTTCTGTGTCACTGTGTGTTAAGTTAATGTAATATATGGTTAATCGTTTAAGTCCTGCCGTTGGATAGCAGCCTAAGTTCCAGTTTTTACTTTCTCCCTTTATATAAGTAGCAACTGCTCTATATTCTTTCCATAGCACTTGTTCATGATTAGCATTAAACTGCAGGCTTAGGTATTCCAAGTAGCTCAGGAAATTTCGAAATATCTCCTCCTAAAGCGACATTAATAGGTACATGACAATTTAGTTTAGTCTGTGCATGATAGTTCAATTTCCCATTTTTTGTAACATGTAAAGAAATAAAATACAGAAGAAGTTTTAGCCGTTATGCTAATGGGGGCGCGGTAGCATGGTCAGTATGGTGCTGGCCTGCTGTTCAGGAGGACCCGGGTTCAACTCCCGGTGTGATAGAGGTTTCTTTAAAATATGGCCGAGGGAAGTTTGCGTAGCAGGCTTTCCTAAAACCACAAGGCCCCATACTTACACTTCAGCTCACACACACCAAGACACGTACACACATCAAGACACACCCACTACTATACACACCAAGACACTTACATAGCCACAGCCACCTTACATAGACACACACACACACCAAGACACGTACATAGCCACAGCCACCTTCACAGAGTAGACGCACAGAGAGGGTGGCCCACAGGCAGACAGAGAAGCGTATACACAAAACACAGGGAGTGAAAGAGGAGGGGGTTTTATTAAAAAGTCCAATTTTGGTATACCTCCTGTGGCAAAATTGATATAGCCCTCCCTTTAATATTTTTTGGATATTTTCATTTAGTGCCCCCCAGGCCCCAGACCCACTCGGCTGAACCAAATTGTCTGGCGTCAGCTGGAACATGATATACCAGAGTTATGCCGGTCATGCGGGGGTTAATGGTGAGTGTAGTAACTGTCAGGCTCCTATGACTCACTCAGCCGAACAAAATCGTCTGTCAGCTGGAATGGAATACTAGAGTTGTCCCAAGCACCAGGGGGTTAAGAATCTTAACCCCCTGAGTGACGCTCGGGACAACTCTAGTACCCCATTTCAGCTCAGACGATTTTATTCGACTGAGTGAGTCATAGGAGCCTGACAGTGTCAATACCGTCACCATTTAACCCCCTCACGACCGACATAACTCTAGCATCATGTTCCAGCTGACGCCAGACAATTTGGTTCAGCCGAGAGAGGATCCTAGGATCCTGAGAGACACTATAACATCACAAACAAAATACAAAATGCCTTCCCTCCATCTTGAACGTACTATAATTCATTTACATTAAGTAAGCTCGTATTTCCGTATTTTTGCAGCTTATTTCATGTATCTTAGTTAAAAGAAAAAAATACTACGAGCTCTGTATCTTTTCATAGCCTTTCTTCGTGACTAGCATCGTATTCTAGTTATCTATAGTTACAACTAAGCATTCAAGTTGGAGGGATCACAACTTTAAGCAATTACAGTAAACAAACAAACAAAAAGCAAGTGTCGTCCTCTTGACCTCTCGTCTTCGCAGGAATGCAGCGGTGGCGCCATCTTGTGCGTGGAATGCGTGATATGCAGGCTCTTGAGTGGAAGGAGCACGGAGCCACGGGAGACTTAATAATATTCGCTAGTCAGCCAGTCTAGAAGCCTGGGACATTTCCCTGAAATAATAATAATAATAATAGAAATAACAACAAAACCAGTCATATACATAATTCAATATCTTAGTCACTCGATCTGTCCATTCCGCCCCTTCAGTACGAGGACGCATTTCTGTAAGCTATTTTTTCTAACATGGGAGGTTCGATACGTTTGATTGAGCCTATCCATAAGACTCCTAAAGCTGAGTAAATGCCTGTGAAAGTTGCAAAATATAAAATATAAAACGTCTATATGATATAAAAACCTTTGTTCACCTCCGGGACTCGATCTGTGGCGCCTAGAACAAGTGCTGACGTCAAGTTTACACTTTGCTACCTTTAGACGATTTCCTGGAGCTTAAAGAAACCCTCTCGGGATGATGGGACAGACACAATAACCCCTTCAGACAGAGAATGACTTAGTTACTTTGTTCTAGGTAATCGGACATTTTATTCAGCTTAGGAGATCCCCTCGTAGTGAAGGGGTTGATGGTGACTGTATCTAACCCCTCCAGTACGAAATTTCTCTCCAGAGTTGAAGAAAATCGTCTGGAGGAAGAAAGATGAAAATGGAAAAAAGTGTTAATGTGGACAATGAGTTAGATAAGACTGGTTTGGTTAAGGTAGGGTAGGGATGGGACGGTTGTGGCAGGGTGGGGTAGCGTTGGGTCGGTTTTGGCCGGGTGGGGTAGGACTGGGTCGGTTTTGGCAGGGTGTGGTAGGAATGGTTCGGTTTTGGCAGGGTGGGGTAGCGTTGGGTCGGTTTTGGCCGGGTGGGGTTGGATTGAGTTTTTTGGGGCAGGGTGGGGTAAGGTTGGGTCGGCTTTGGCATGGTGGGGTAGGGTTGGATCGGTTTTGGCAGGGTGGGGTAGGGTTGGGTCGGTTTTGGCAGGGTGGGGTAGGACTGGGTCAGTTTTGTCAGGGTGAGGTAGGATTGTGTCGGTTATGACAGAGTATAGAATAGGTTTTGGTTGGTTTTGGCAGCGTGGGTTAGGATTTGATCGGTTTTGGCAGAATGGCGTTTGATTGGGTCAGTTTTGGCAGGGTGGGGTAGGATTGGGTCGGTTTTTGCAGGGTGAGGTAGGATTGGGTCGGTTTGGACAGGGTGTTAGGACTCCATATTATAATTACAAATCATAATAGTTCCGTCATATCCAACGCCTATTTCACTCAGTTATACTACAGTGTCTCATCAGATTTGGGGCGATCTTCTCTACGATTTTTGTTCTTCCCCGCTTAGTTCAGTCCTTTAGTTCATTCATGACCCTTGGCTTTCCTTTTTATTTTTATTTTTTTTATGTGGTGGAGCGCAGGTGCACGAGGCTTGACCACCGTTAGTTCAGAATATTTAAGGGTAGGCCACCAAACTACTCCCTGGTAACGTCTACACGTCAAAACATCTGTCCACCTCTGGGACTTGAAATGCGGAGCGCTGGACGCTGAGCTCCCGGTCTGCGGATGTCACTTTTACACTTTGCTAGCTTCTGGTGGGATGGTTGTTGGGATAGTGGGTGGGTCGGTGGGTAGGTGAATGCATCGTTTGGCGGCTGGGGTGAATGGGAGGGTAGGTGGGGGTAAGTTGGTGGGTGGGTGGATACGTCATTGGGTAGATGCATGTATCGTTTGGTGGGTGGGTAGGTCTGTCGGTCGCTCAGTGGGTGGGTTGGAAGATGGGTAGGTAGGTGGGTGGATGGGTGGGCCAGAGAAAGGATGGGTTGGTAGCTGGGTGAGCGATTAGGTGGGTTGGTGGGTGTGTGGGTGAGTTGGTGGGTGGGATGGAGGGAGGAAGAGAATGTGGGTGAGTCGGAGGGTGGGTGGGTGGTTAGGTGGGTAGGTGAGTGGGTAGGTGAGTGGGTAAGTGGGTGGGTGGGTGGGTCGGTGTTTTGGTGGGTAGGTGGTTAGGTGGGTAGGTGGGTAGGTGGGTGGGTGGGTCGGTTTCGGTGGTTTGGTGGGTGGTTTTGTGGGTGGGATGGAGAGACGGAGGAAGAGAGGGTTTGTGGGTAGGTAGGTGGGTGGGTGGGTCCGAGGTGGGTAGGTGGGTCAGAGGTGGGTAGGTGGGTCAGAGGTGGGTAGATGGGTGGGTCGGAGAGTGGGTGTGTGGGTGGGAGGTTGGAAGGGTCGGAGAGGTGGTATGCTGGTAGCTGGGTGGGTGGGAGGTTGGGAGGGTCGGAGAGGTGGTATGTTGGTAGTTGGGTGGGTGGTTAGGTTGGTAGGTAGGTTGGTAGGTGGGTGTGTAGGTGGGTGTGTGGGTGTGTAGGTGGGTGTGTGGGTGTGTAGGTGGGTTTCTGGGTCGGATGGAGGAAGGGAATGTGGGTGAGTCGGAGGGTGGGTGGGTTGGTATATGTGTGGGTGGTTAGGTGGGTAGGTGGGTTGGTATATGTGTGGGTGGTTAGGTGGGTAGGTGGGTTGGTAGGTGGGTAGGTGGGTTGGTAGGTGGGTTTGTGGGTGGGATGGAGGGAGCGACAAAGTGAATGTGGGTGGGTGGGTCGGAGGATGGGTGGGTTGATAGGCGGGTGGGTGGCTAGGTGGGTAGGTGGGTCGGTGTTTCGGTGGGTTGGTGGGTGGTTTTGTGGGTGGGGTGGGGTAGGGAGGAAGGGTTTGAGTAGGTGGGTGGGTCTGTGGGTGGGTGGTGGGTCTGTGGGTGGGTGGGTGGGTGGGTGGGTTGGAGAGTAGGTGGGTGGGTGGGTGGGTTGGAGAGTAGGTGGGTGGGTGGGTGAGTTTGTCGGTGGTCTGTGGATGAGTTGGTAGGTTGGTGGGTTGGTGGGTGGGTGAGTAGGTTGGTGGGTGGGTGAGTAGGTCGGTGGGAGGTTGGGTCGGTCGGAGAGAGGGTGGGTTGGTAGCTGGGTGGGAGGTTATGTGGCTAGGTGGGTTGGTAGGTGGGTTGGTAGTTGGGTGGGTTTATGGGTGGGATGGAGGGAGGGAGGAAGGGAATGTGGGTGGGTAAGTGGGTTGGTGGGCGGGTCGGAGGGTTGGTTGGTGGGTGGGTGGGTGGGTCAGAGAGTGGCTAAGTAGATGGGTTGGTGGGATAGGTGGGTAGGTGGGTCGTTGGGTCAGTGGGTGTGAGGGAGGATGGGATGGAGAAAGGATGGGTGGGTAGGTGGTGTGTGGATGGGTGGGTAGGTGGTGTGTGGATGGGTGGGTGAGTGGGTGGGTTGGTGGGTTGGTGGGTAGGTGAGTGGGTTGGTGGGTAGGTGAGTGGGTTGGTGGGTAGGTGAGTGGGTTGGTGGGTAGGTGAGTGGGTTGGTGGGTAAGTGAGTGGGTTGGTGGGTAAGTGAGTGTGTTGGTGAGTGGGTGAGTCGGAGGGTGGGTGGGTTTGTGGGTTGGTGGGAAGGAGGCTGGGTGAGTGGGTGGGTGGATGGATGGGTGGGTGGGAGAGAGGGAGGGTGGGCGGGTTGGTGGGTGGCTGGGTGGGTGGGTGGTTGAGAGGATGGGTGGGTGGGATGTTAAGAGGATAGGTGGGTGGGTTGGTGGGTGGGTGGGTTGGTGGGTGGGTGGGTTGGTGGGTGGGTGGGTTGGTGGGTGGGTGGGTTGGTGGGTGGGTGGTTTGGAGGCAAGGTGGGTAGGTGGGTGACTAGGTCGGGGGGAGGGAGGGATGGCGAGAGGGTGGATGGATGTGTGAATGAGCGGGTGAGAGGGAGGGAGGGAGGGAGCGTTGGTGCGTGGTTGGGTGGGAGGCAGAGAGGGAGGGAGAGTGAGTAGGTTGGTGGATGGGAGGGAGTGAGGGAGGGTGGATAAGTAAGTTGGTGGGTGGAAGGCATGGAGGGAGGGTGGGTGAGTGGATTGGTGGCTGGGAGGGAGTGAGGGAGGGAGGGAGAGTGGGTGGGTGGGTGGATTGGTGTGTAGGCTGGTGGGTCGGTGGGTGGGTAGGTGGGTCGGTGGGTGGGTTGGTCGGTAGGAGAGTTGGAGGGAGGGAGAGAGGGAGGGTTGGTGGGTGGCTCGGAGGGAGGGTGAGTGGGCTCTTGGGTGGGTGGGTGTGAGTAGGCCGGTGGGTTGATAGGTGGGTGGGTCTGTAGGTGGGTCGATGGGAGGGTCTGTGGGTAGGTTTGTGAGTAGGTCTGTGGAAGGGGGGGTGGATCGGTGGGAGCGTCTGTGGTTGGTTCAGTGGGTGGGTCTGTGGGTGGGTCTGCATATGGATCTGTTGGTGGGACTGTGGGTGGGTCTGTGGGTGGGTCTGCATATGGATCTGTTGGTGGGTCTGTGGGTGGGTCTGTGGGTAGATCTGTGAGTAGGTCTGTGTGGGTGGATCGGTGGGAGGGTCTGTGGGTAGTCCAGTGGGTGGGTCTGTGGGTGGTCCAGTGGGTGGGTCTGTGGGTGGGTTTGTGGGTGGGTCTGTGGGTGGGTCTGTGGGTGGGTCAGTGTGTGGGTCTGTGGGTGGGTTTGTGGGTGGGTTTGTGGGTGGGTCTGTGGTTGGTGGTTGGGTCGGTGGGTTGGTCGGTGGATTGGTCTGTGGATGAGCTGTTTGGTGGGTCTGTGGGTTGGTCAGTGGGTGGATCAGTGGGTGGGTGTGTCGGCGTGTTGGTGGGTGTGTCTGAGGGTTGGTCAGTGGGTGGGTTTGTCAGTGGGTGTATCTGAGGGTTGGTCAGTGTGTGGGTCTGTGGGTGGGTTGAAGTCTGGGTGGGTTGAAGTCTGGGTGGGTGGGTTGAAGTCTGGGTGGGTTGAAGTCTGGGTGGGTGGGTTGAAGTCTGGGTGGGTGGGTTGAAGTCTGGGTGGGTGGGCCCGTGGATGAGAGAATGGTTGGTTGGTCGGTGGGAGGAAGGGTGAGTGGGTGGGTGGGTAGGTGAGTTGGTGGGAGGAAGGCTGGGTGGGTGGGTGGGTGTGTGGTTTGGAGGGAGGGAGGGAGGGAGGGAGGGTGGGTGTGTGGGTACGTGGGTTGATGGGTGGGTGAAACGGACGGTGCGTGGATCGGAGGGAGGAAGGGATGGTGAGTGGTGGATGGGTGTGTGGAAATCGGGGATGGGTGGGATGGTGAGTGGGTGGATGATTGTGTGGATGAGTGGGTGGGTGGGAAGAAGGTAACTAGGGAGGGTGGGTGTATGGGTGGATGGTTGGGTGGGAGGTAGAGAAGAAGGGAGGGAGGGAGGGTTGGTGTGTGTTTGGGTGGGAGGGAGGGAGGGCTGGTGCGTGTTTGGGTGGGAGGCAGGGGGGGAGGGTGGGTGAGTAGGTTGGTGGGTGGGAGGCAGGGAGGGAAGGTGGATGAGTGGGTAGGTTGGTGGGAGGGAGAGAGGAAGGTAGGGTGGGATGGATGGATGGATGGATGGAGGGAAGGAGGGAGGGAGGAAGGGAGAGGAAGGTGGGTGGGTCGGTGGGTGGATGGATGGGTTGGTCAGTGGGTGTGTGGGTAAGTCGGTGGGTGGGTGGGTGAGTAGGCTACATGGGTGTGTGACTGGGTGGATCGGTAGGTCGGTCAGTGGGTAGATGGAGGGGGAGGGGGACGGGGAGAGAGGTAAAGGGGGAATGAAGGAGGGAGGAAAGGAGGGAGGGAGGAAGAGGGGATGTGGGAGGTAAGGAGGGAGGGGGTGTGGGAGGGAAGGAGGGAGGGAGGAAGGTTGAGGGAAAGAGGGAAGGAGGAAATGTGAGGGAAGGAGGGTGGAAGGAAGGGAGGGGGCGGTCGGGAGAGAGGGAGAGGGGAGGGAGGGAGGGTTGGAAGGGGTAAGGGAGGATAAGGGAAGGAGGAAAGAAGAGGGGGGGAAGGAAGGAGGGAGGGAGAGATGGGGAAGGAGAGAAGGGGGACGGAGGGGGAGGAGAGGGGAAGGGAAGAGGAAAGGAAAGGAGGGGGAAGAAGAGAGAGAGAGAGGGAGAGGGAAGGGGAAGAGGGGGAGGGGGAAGGGGAAGAGCGGGAGGGGGAAGGGGAAGAGGGGGTGGGGGAGGGGGAAGCGAAGGGATAGAGGGGAACTGAAGGATGCGGAAGGAGGGAGGTGAGGGAGGGAGGCAGAAGGAGGGAGGGGAAGGGAGGTGGGAGGGAGGGAGGGAAGGTGGGAAGGTTGAAGGGAGGGAAGGTGGGAAGGTTGAAGGGAGGGAAGGTGGGAAGGTTGAAGGGAGGGAAGGTGGGAAGGTTGAAGGGATGGGAAGGGAAGAAGAGGCAGGGAGGGAGGGAAGGGAGAAGCTGAGGGAAGGAGGAAAGAAGAGGGGGAAGGAGGAAAGAAAAGGGGGAGGGAGGGAATAAGAGTAAGAGAGAGGGAGGGGGGGATGGTGGGATGGAGGGGGAGGGGAGGAAGGGGGAGCGAGAAGGGAGAGGGTGGAAGGGAGGGAGGAGGAGGGAGAGGGAGGGGCTGAAAGGGAGAAGCGAAGGGGGAAGACGAGGGGGGAGGGGGAGGGGGAGGGGAAGGGGGAGGGAAGGATGCTGAAGGATGGAAGGAGGCAGAAGGAGGGAGGGGGAGGCAGAGAGGGAAGGTGGGAAGGGGTAAGGGAGGGGGAGGGAGGAAGGGGGAGGGAGACGGAGGGAGAGAGGGAGGGATGGAGGAAGGGATGGAGGGAAGGAGGGGACGGGGAAGGGGGAGGGAGGGGACGGGGAAGGAGGAGGGAGGGGAAGGAGGAGGGAGGGGACGGGTGAGAGGGAGGGAGGGGGAGAGAGAGAGAGGGAGGAGCAGAAAAGGAGAGAGGGAGGGAGAAATGGAGAGGGAGAAAGAGAGGGAGGGGCAGGGGAAGGGGGAGGGAGAGAGAGGGGACGGGTGGGAGGGAGGGGACGGGTGGGACGGAGGGAGGGGGAAATGGAGAGGGAAGGGGAGAGGGAAGGGGAGGGGGAAGAGGAGGGGTAAGATGAGAGAGGGACGGGGAGAGGGAGGGAAGGATGCAGGAGGAGGAAGGTGAGGGAGGGAGGCAGAAGGAGAGAGGGGGACTGAGAGAAAGAGGGAGGGAAGGAGGGAGGGAAGTAGGGAAGCGGAAGGAGGGAAGTGGAAGGAGGGAAGTGGAAGGAGGGAAGAGGAATGAAGAAAGCAGGAGGGAGGGAGGAGGTAGAGCGGGTGATGTAGGGTGGAGGAGGCAAGAATGGGGAGCTAGAGAGGAGGCGTGGAAGGGAGAGAGAGGGAGTGGGAGGAAAGGAGGGAGGGAGGGGAAGGGGGAGGGAAGCAAGGAGGGGAAGGGGGAGGAAAGGAGGGATGGAGTAATGGAGTGGGAGGGGTACTGTGTGGAGCTGATTTGGTATGGTTATTTGGGGGGACTTGGATGGGTTGGGTACTGTATGAGGCTGCGTGAGGTTCTGTACTGTGTAGTGCTGGGCTGGGTTGGGTACTGTGTGGTGCTGGATTGGTTTGGGTATTGTGTGAGACTGGGTTGGGTCTGGTGCTGTGTGGGGCTGCGTTGGGTTGGGTATTTTGTGGGGCTAGGTTGGGTTGGGTATTGTGTGGGTTGGGTTGGGTATTGTGTGGCTTGGGTTGGGTATTGTGTGGCTTGGGCTGGCTATTGTGTGTGGCTTGGGCTGGCTATTGTGTGTGGCCAGATTGGGTATTGTGTGGTGTTGGGCTGGGTATTGTGTGGGGTTGGGCTGGGTATTGTGTGGGGTTGGGCTGGGTATTGTGTGGGGTTGGCTGGGTATTGTGTGGGGTTGGCTGGGTATTGCGTGGGATTGGGCTGGGTATATAACTAAATGCTAAACAGTATACTCCATACCTGTGCACTGTGGTCTCCTGAGGACTTTCTCAACCGATGTGGTCACTTGGGGAGATGGTTATACTGTGCTTCAGTTGACCACCATCGTCACTCCACTTCTAACCAGTCCACCATCGCCAGTCCACCAGCCATTCCACTCATCAGCCTACCCGACCACCATCCCACTCCGCGAAGCACTCATTTTCCACCAGCCTAATAGTCCCTTTCTCCACTCTATCAGAAAAAAGAAATCAAGCGTTGGAGATAAGGACGTTCAAGAATTACAAGACTAAAAGGTCATTACTTCAGTAAATTATGTAATAAAACAAAACGAAATGCTGAGTATGCTTTTTTTTACGCTTCTCATTCAGCTTTGAGGGAAAAAAATACACTGTAACCATATGATGCTACAGGAATAACGGACAAACTGTTTTTATATAGCCTGTGAGCCCAGGTAACGACACAACATTAAATAGGATAGTATTTACTCGTGGACCATGCTATTTCCAAGGTGTCATATAGCAATCTATCACAGTCTATCGCTCTCCAGAGTTGCCATCTTGACCTCTCCAGCTGTCTTGTGAACGCACAAAAAAAAAATTATCGTCGCTCTTTTAGCGTGATAGAATCTGACACACTGGATGAGACATCTGAAAATAAACTAAGTTAACGTGCCTGGTTGGTATCCCTGACCTGCAGAGCCTCAGGTCTGTATTGTTACTGGTATCGGAGGTTTCGTGGCATCGCATACTAAGCAGTTTGATATCTAACTAATTATCACTGCCTTTTACGTTACTTAAAGAGTATGAGTATCAGCTTCATTAATTAAAATTATATACAAGGATGCTGATGTGTAATGTGCTGAATAAACTTTTCAAAGAACTGTGACATAAGAACCCAATGTCACTTTGAATATGAGCACTGCTCATTCGATGCTCATATTGACCAAGATGAAGAGGTTTCGTAGGAAACACATTCCTCACATTATATGCAAATCGAGAACCGTCTAAGGTAAAAGCCTATTCTAAAATAAACGAATATGCCTACCGATCACCCTCGCCGCGATGTTGTTAACATCTTCGTTAAACTTGTGATACACCATTCTCGGTTTAATAATCCATGCACTACTAAATTCACGTGTCATTGATTTGGTTAATATCAGAGCAATACTACGATACATACTGCATATACTTTTCATGCACTGTCAGTGGGACTAGGCCTATATAGTTTGCCATCAATCCATTGCTAAAATGCTAATGGTGGTTGTCACTATCATAACCTTTAAGAAAATCCTAAGGTGGTAACATCGTATACGATGGGTGCCAAACAAATAGCACTTTAATTTCTATACTCATATTATCTGGTGGATAATGCCGTTTTGAGACCTTCCATCGAGCATAATGTCCAGTGTTATGAATCATTCGTTATACACAAAGCTACGGGAGTTGTACTATCTCTGGGGAGAGTTATACTATATCTGGAGAGAGAGAGAGAGAGAGAGAGGAAGGGGCAGAGAGAGATTGAGGGAGGGAGGATCAGGTGTACCAACCCTTACCACTTACTCACGGCTTCTGTACCAGTGACAGTTGCGAAGATTATCAGTGCAAGGTGTGCTGATAATCATTTTAGAGGGTGTACTTCCAGGCTGTCATCATTTTTTCTAGGGCTATCATTCGCTTGCCAGTGTTCCCTTCGTCTTCTGTTGTCATCTCTCTTGAAGTTGCCATTTCGTCATAACTAAGGTTGCCTTCTCGCTGTGTGGGGTTGACGTCTCATCCTTGACCATCATTTGCTGTAGGGGAAATATCAATCAGGAGCACGTAAGCACCATACAGAGGCAAATCTAAGCACGAGCACGCACGCACGCACGCACACACACACACACACACACACACACACACACACACACACGCACAAAACTACTATCAAAACCGTACACACGACCAATTATGCAATCACGCAAACTCTCTGAACGAATTCTTTTGTTTGTGTCGAGAACTGTTCCCACGAAAAAATTATACCCTTGTGTGGAAAGTTGTTTAACCTATTCAGGTCGATAACGTATTTCATTTTATAACTGGTTTCCGCATTTTTATTCAGCAAGAAAGTTTAAAAGATGAAGAGGTTAAACAATGTCTTTACTTCACTTTTAATACGAAAGGTCTCCAAGCAGCTGAATAAAGTAGTCTGAACGTAGAATATATCGATAAAATAACGTCACCGTCTTGAAGGGGCTAAAATAATAACGTTTCATCCGTCTGAAACTCTTGACCAAACAATTTTTTCAGGTGTGAGTAGAATATTCCATCCTCCCAGAAAGGCTAACCCCATCCTCATACAAGCTACCTCACATCCCCATACAGACGCGGGTTCGCATGGTACGTGGTTCTCAAGATTTCGTAATATCTATCCCTCAGCTGTTTATTCTGAACATTACATCACGATCTCCTCTTGTATGTTACTGATACAAACTATATAGATAATAAACGATATAACATACAATAGAATGTTAAACTGTAATAGGCCTATCCAAAAACAAATCGCTAAGGAAAATGTGTAACGATATCTGCAAAGCCCGCTACAAAAGTAAAAAAAAATAATAATAATAATAAAATAAAAACAATACGCATGTTTAATCGTTTCCCTGTGATGACGATTATATTATTCTTGATAGTTCTGGCCATTTTTTATCACTCTTAGAGAGAGAGAGAATAGGATGGGAGAGAGCGATGGAGGGAGGGTGACAGGGGACTTATGGAAGAAAGGCGTTATATATATAGCCTTAATTAATTAGTTCTATAAGAATAAAATACTGTGGAGGCAGCAACACAATAAAATACAATACTTCTTTCTACCCAAAGAGTTAAGAGTGGAAACAGTATTCACCCAAATAAAACACAGCACATCCACAAACACAGCACAGCCACAAACACAGCACAGCCACACAGACACAGCAAAACCACATGCACACAGCACAGCCACGTACGCACACCACAGCCACAAACACAGAGCACAGCCACATACACACGGTACAGCCACAAACACAGCACAGCCACAAACACAGCACAGCCACATAAACACAGCACAGCCACATACACACATCACAGCCACATACACACAGCACTGCCACAAACACAGCACAGCCACATACACACAGCACAGCCACATACAGAGCACAGCCACATAGACATAGAACAGCCACATACACATACATACACAGCACAACCACATAGACATAGAACAGCCACATACACATACATACACAGCACAGCCACATACATACAGCAGTCAGTCTTCGAACATCAGAAATTTCACAAATGGCGTCCCCCAAGGATCTGTTTTATCCCCTACACTCTTTAACCTATACATGCACAACATACCCACACCCCACACACCACAGATACCCATAGATTCCTATGCAGATGACATTACACTTACATGATGTACACACCAAAACCCAAACACAGCTGCACACATCCTCCAACCTTACCTCAACACATTACACGAATGGTTCACCACAAACAGGCTCAAAATAGCCCCAGCCAAAACTACAGTGACCCTTCTCACAAACTGGACAGCAGAACACAGTCACATTCCACACCTCACCATAAACAACACTCCCCTACCACACACACACACACACACACACACACACACACACACACACACACACACACACACACACACACACACACACACACACACACACACACACACACAATCCTTGGTGTGACATACATCAATGTCATTTAAACAACACATCACAAACATTAAAAATAGCACAAAGACTCAATGCCTTGAGGTCACTTGCCCATACAATATTTGGACACAACAAAGAAACCACCACCAAAGTATACAAACAATATACACGTTCAGTGATGAATTATGCAAGCCATGCTTGGGCTCCTAACCTCACTAAAACACACTACAACACTCTACAGACCATACAGAACAAAGCCCTAAAAAATAATCAGAGGCTGCACAGGTACTACACCCACAGACCACCTACATCAAGAAACCAAAGTCCTCAAAGTCAAGGATCGCCTAGACATGAGAGGCACCCAAATTCTCGCTGCAGTCTTCACAAACCCACAACATCCACTACACTACATGGCAGCACATCCACACACACCAAGGAACATCAAAACAACACCAAGCACACAATATCATACACAAATACTGTACTGTCATCTCTCCCCCCTCGCCCGCCTCAGACCAGCTTCCAGAAGCATATCCATAATCAAATCACTCGCCGCTCCATTCAATCACTTAAAGACAACACGCAGTTGCATGCACGGCCTCCTGATCTCCACCCTTCTGAATCCTATCTCCCTCATGAGGACAGGGTCCACCTGGTCAGGCTGAGATGTGGGCATCATCCAGCCCTCTTGAGTTATCAGAAAAGGCTGGATGACTCCGTCGCTGACGCCTGTCCAGGATGTAACACAGCATCCCATACTATTCAGCTCATTATGAAAGACTGCATTGCACACAATCACCTACGCCAACAAAACATACACTCCTTGAGAGCACTGTGGGAAAGCCCAGTCTCGGCCGTGGCCTTCCTTAGGGACTTGTGGCTGTTCGGCCAGTCTGCCTAGGAACAACTACTACTACTACATACAGCACAGCCACATATGTACAGCACAACCACATAAACACAGCAAAACCACATAAACACAGCAAAACCACATAAACACAGCAAAACCACATAAACACAGCAAAACCACATAAACACAGCAAAACCACATACACACAGCACAGCCACATACTCACAGTGCAGCCACATACTCACAGTGCAGCCACACACACAACAAAACAACGTACACACAGCACAGCCACAGCCCTTAGCAAAAACAAAAATTCAAGTAAAAATGTCAGTCCTTTACAGATTTCTCAAGGCAACCCTGATACTTATTACAAAATACCTGTACCGTGACTTGAGACAGGTAATCCTCTTCCCGTAAGTGGTGGTGGCGGTGGTAATTTCCCATGGCTTCTGCGGTCCGTCCTCGTTTCTTCTCTAGTTGTCCAGGCTCAGATCAGTCTGAAAAAATAAAAAATAAGCATTATCGTAATTCAAGATATAAAATATGAAAAATCGACTTTCATAACCATTCGACCAAACTTTAGGTGAAATGAAACTGTCTACAAATGAACTGAGTTGTTGTTGTTGTTCAGTCCCATTCTGTCTGGTCGGGCAGACCCATCGACCTCAGGCAAGCAGCCGCCCCTGCAGGACAGTCCCGTGCAGTGAACGGATGTTCCCTTGAGACTGACAGCGTCTTGCCACAGCGAGGCGCGGAGAAGTGTGGATTGTCAGTTTCTGGATAGTCGCCGCAATATCGTCTCTCCACCCAGTTAATCTAACACTGGAAGGCTTCACTTTACCCGTTATTTGGTTATATGATTACCACCCAGCTTTGTAAATGGTTCCCTGGGTTGCAGGAAACCATTAGGTTTGTCAGTCGGTGTAGAGCCAACTGAAGTGGAAAGAAGAGTAACCAAATGTGACAGGAAGGGAAGGGAGACGTAGGAAAAGAACGGGAGAGATACACAGAATGATAAAGGTGAAGGAAGGAGCAAGTAGCACAACATCAAGTGAGGGGATGATGGTCGCCACTATCTACCACTCCATCGTGTATTTCATAATAACCCTCTAACACCATTCCACAGATATGGGTAAGGTCCAGAGGTATGACAAAGTAGTTAAAGAGGGTGCCCAGTTAAAAGGCCCATCATTATACAGTTTCGCAATAACCAGGCTACACACGCGAATAGCCTTGTTTTCTGTTCACACTCCTCTTTCCAGTATTAGTACAGCATTTGTGTGTGTGTGTGTGTAAGTACCAGTGAAAAAGCGTGTCACAGGAGGCAAGGGAAAAAATAATTTCTCTCTCTCAGAGTAAAGTCGACAATAGTACAAATGCCCTCGTCAAGACCCAGACAAGTTAGCCTCCTAGTGATTTTGGTGAAGCTACTTTCCAAGGTTCCTCTCACCTATCTTCTTTCCTTCTTTAGTTGTAGGGCCAATTTTTTTTTTCTGAAAAGTGGGTCAATTCACTATCGAGACACAGCCAGGCAATATTAGAATATTCTCCAGTATCTACTGAACACTGAAGCATGAAATTGTCGCCAAATTTTCAGCTATTTTTGTTCGGTACACAATCACCATATCCTAAATCTAAGAATTATAATCACCATATCCTAAATCTAAAAATTAAAATAAAGAGCCTACATATAAAGAATAATACCAAACAGTTATCAAGGATCCCAAGTGAAATGTTTCACGCACCGAGTCTGATAATTAGACAACATAACTCATGCTCTCTGAGGAAATAAATCTGCGGCACAAGTTATGAAAAATTTACCAAGTTTCAGTGTAATTCCTTTACAGATCTTAGTAACATTTTATCACAAAGTACTGGAGGTGTAACAGCTGAAACGATAATTAAATGCGGGACATACATCATTTCCCAACCTATATGAAATGGAGAACGGGCCACTAGTTTGCAAGAGGAGGAGGAGGCGGAGAAGCGGGGAGAGCGGTGAGGAGGAGCGAGCGGATCGTTTACCTAAACAATCTTCCTGGAGGCATCCCCAGAAATAATTCTCTCGGCCGAAGTTTTAAACAGCTTTGACAATCATCATCGACCCTTCAACTGCAGTTGTGTACTTGGGTAAGTGTGCCTTATTCAGGCTAACACCATGGGGTCTTGTTCAACTGGATAAAATCCCATCAACACGAGGCTTCGAAAATAACCTCGAATCACCCTCTCTGCTATTGCTAAACCTAGGAATCTATTTCGTCAAAGGATAACCAGTTTTGTTTAGCCAATAGTTATCATTGCAGTCATGGGTTAACAATCAACATCACCCTCAGCTGCTGCCAAATCAGCAAAAATATGTTTCTGACAGACGAGCATAGCCAGCCATAAAGCCTCACCAGTTCTATGCCAAAATACCGAGCTAGCTCATTGTTACACCACTCCTCCTCGTTGAAATTGATCACTGTTTGCTGTGCTTGCATATCATCCTGTCATAAGTAATATACCATGATAACTAAATATACTCTACCTTTAATGAATGAAAAATCCCACGGAGAAAGCTGACCTCTCACCTCCTGCCATATCAGCCAACACTAACTCGGACCTGAAAATCCTCCACATTGGCCCATGACGTCACTTTTCTCACGTTCTCCTTTAGTAACAATGACAGAAAACGTGATGATGGTGTCCCTCATATAAACATTTGTACCACACGAGTAGATATGAACAATGAATTAAGATATTTGAGTGGGGAACTTAGATATGTGGTAGGTGGGGGCGCTCACCATCCACTCACTCGATGTAGTGCTGCTCTCGGGTGTCAGCCCCTTCCTCTCCATCCTTCTTTCCTTCCATTCTCTTCTGTCTGTCTTTCCTTCATTCTTTCCTTGTCCTTCTGCCTACGGGTGACTTTACGCTCTCTCTTCTGTCTTTCCTTCATTCTTTCCACTTCCTTCAGCCTGTGGGTGACTCTACACTGAGTGATAGGCCAAATGGTTTCCTGTGCACCAAGAAACCATTTACTACGCTGAGTGGTAACCATATAACCAGATTTTGGCACCTGGTGGTTTTGTGGGTAATTATTGCTCTCCAGTCGGATTGAGCTGGTGAAGGTTTATATCCAAGGGGTGATTGGGGTTGATTGCTCATGTAATGCCACTCAGGGATGAGTGAGGCTGGTCACTCTCATCTTAAATGTCGGGACCAACTGCCTAGCCCCGGGCTCCTACGCTCCTCAGGGGGCAATGTAGGATTGGACGATGGATGGATGGATGGAACTTAGACTGCGATATCATACTGAAACTTTTAGAAAGTGAACACAGATTAGTATCCAGCCAAAGAAAATAAATTGGTGTAAACAGATCCAGGGAAAAATAAGTACAAGTGGCCTACCTAACCAACTGATAATTCTGTATGTTATAATACGGTAATTTAGCCACACCCAATAAAAATGCAAAGGCGAAAAAAATGCAAATTAGAAGACCTTACACCCAAAACAAAAAATAAACTGATTACTGTATAAAGTTACATTGGAGCCTTAGTTTCCGGTTGGTCTGGCAGCCTCAGAACCTAATGTCAGTGCATTAATTGACTGTATTGAAGCCACTTATTTCTTCTTTTTTTTCTGCATTATCATTTGGTGTTGGAGACGATAAGATCTGCAGTGCATTTTTGCTTAATGTCTTAAGTTAGTGGTGGTGGGGAGGGACGTCTTCAATGTGGTGGCGTTATAGAGCCGAACTGCTCCACTGTCCATTTTATACAAAGTTAGCTCACTCCTGTCCCGCGAAACGAGGATAGTTTACTGAGAGGGGAGGGAAACTTTAGCCAGCAGTCCATCGAGCTTACATTCAGATGACCTGGGGTTGCAACAACAACAGCAGCAGCAGCAGCAGCAGCAACAATAACATCATCATCAACAACAACAACAACAACAACAACTACTACTACTAGTACTAATACTACTACTACTATTACTACTACTGCTATTATTGGTAGCAGTAGTACCCGTCGTACTGTGTATAAAAGCTTCAACATGCTTGCATGCATAGGTCTTGGTCACCTAATGCCAGCTTTCCAAGCTGTTCTATCTCTGGCAGCCTCGTTATTTAGTCCCTTACCTCTAAGTTTACACTCTATGATCTCGTCCCAGTTTTTTTTTTTTTTTTTTTTTTTTTTTTGCATCCCTACTTCCGACGTTCACACTTCTCACCTTCCGCACCCAACTTCCATCCTCCATCCTCACAACATGCGCAGACCATCTCAACCTACCCCTCCTCACCACAGCACCAATACTCTACAGTCCCATCCTTCCTCTCAACTTGCCAGTAGCAATCCTACCCACCCCCCCAGACCTCGTATTCAAGGTCGCATTACACATCCATCTAATTATTGTCATTTCTGTACGTCTGAACCAACGAATATCCTCTTCTTTTACTGGCCAGGTCTCACTACCATGCAGCATTACACTCCTAGCACATATCGCATACATAGATCCCTTAGTCCTGTCAGCTACTGCTGCTACTACTACTACTACTACTACTACTACTACTGCTACTACTACTACTAGTACTACTACTACTACTACTACTACTTGTGCATTTTTTGTTACATCAAGGACTGAATGAGGGACCACCTGGGTCGTGAGTGTCAAGAGGTATTCACCTACATAACCAAATCCACGGAGTGAAGGATCCATCCACTCACTCGATGTAGTGCTGCTTTGGGTGTCTGCCCTTTCCTCTCTTCCATCCTTCCTATTCTGTCTTTCTTTCCTTCACTCTTTCCCTTTCTTCTGCCTACGGATGACTTTACACTCCCTCTTCTGTCTTTCTTTCATTCTTTCCTCTTCCTTCTTCCTATGGGTAACTGTACACTGAGTGGCAGGCCAAATAGTTTCCTGTACACCAAGAAACCATTTACTACGCTGGGTGGTAACCATATAGCCAAATTATGGCACCTGGTGGTTTAGTGGGTAATTAAGGTGCTCCGATCGTGTAGGTTTTTAACCAAAGGGTGGTTGGGGTTTATTGCTCACGTAATGCTACTCAAGGATGAGTGAGGCTGGTCGCTCTCATCTTAATGTCAGAACCAACTTCCCAATCCCCGGGTTCCTACGCTCTTCATGGGGCGAAATTGGATTGCTTGATGGATGGATGGATAGAAGGTTCGGTTATTTCAGTCATGTGGCTGATTCATCCTGGCAATTGGAGAAGCTGGGAAGGAGAGATACATGGGAACAATAAATAAATCAAGCTCTTACCTTCATCCATAGTCCCCCGTTATGAGTTTGACAGGAACAAGGTAAATGAAACAGTCTGACCCCTCAACGAAGTAGGTCTTTTCATCCATTCATTCATCATCCAGTCCTATTATTGCTCCATGAGCAGCATAGGAGCCCTGGGCTGGGCAAATTGGTCCTGACATTTAAGATCAGAATGACCAGCCTCACTCATCCCTGATAGGCATTACGTGAGCAAGAAACTCTAACCATCCCTTGGATATAAACCTCCACCGGCTCAATCTGACTGGAGTGCCTTAAATACCCACTGAACCACCAGGGGCCAAAATTTGGTCATATGGTTACCACCCGGCGTAGTAAATGGCTTCCTGGTGTACAAGAAATCATTTAGCTTGACACTCAGTGTAGAGTCACCCACAGGCAGAAGGAAGAGGAAAGAATGAAGGAAAGAAAGACAGAAGAGGGAATATAAAGTCACTCTTAGGCAGAAGGACGAGGAAGGAATGAAGGAAAGAAAGAAGAGGATGGAGGGAATGAAGCATGGAGGAGAGGAAAGGGCATACACCCGAGAGCAGCACTACATCAAGTGAGTGGATGGTGAGCGCCCCACGTACCACAATAGGTCTTTTATCCATTGTTATTAGTCTTCGATGTACTCTTTGCTATATTATACAGTGAATTTTGACTGTGAGCTCAGAGAGATTTATGAAGCGCCCTGTGTAATCATCCTCTGGTATTGTGACACAGGCATTGATATGAACTTTTTTATTGGTTTTCACTGAACATGTGGTACGGGAAAGTGGCGCCTTCACGTGATGGCATCGATATAACTAGGCTGATCTGCTACCTGGTTAGATAGACGTCTTTCAGCTCTCCTCTTACCTTTGAAAGGAGGATGTTGGACTGCAGAAGGACAAATTAAAGCAGCAGTCCACTGGTTAACCGTGTCAGATGAGCCTGGTACTGTAACTACTACTACTACTACTACGGCTGCTGCTGCTGCTGCCGCTACTACAACTACTTCTGCTACTGCCGGTACTACTACTACAACTGCTGCTGCTTTAATATCCACCACCATTACTACTACTATTACTACTACAACTACTGTCACTACTGAATATGTATGCATCGAGTGTATGCTGTTGCTTAATAGAATTGCAGTGCAAGTTTTTTTCTTTTTTTAAACCCTGTTATGGAGCACAGTCGCGTATGGCTGTATGGGAGTAAATTGTTTATACCCGACCCAAATAGCCTAAATTGATGTTGCTCTTCTGTGACCTGAATGTCATTTTACACAACTTTTTACTCTAGTTTGCAAAGGCTAACAAACTCCCTGTGATGTCGATTTGTGTGTGTGTGTGTGTGTGTGTGTGTGTGTGTGTGTGTGTGTGTGTGTGTGTGTGTGTGTGTGTGTGTGTGTGTGTGTGTGTGTGTGTGTGTGTGTGTGTGTGTGTGTGTGTGTGTGTGTGTGTGTGTGTGTGTGTGTGTGTGTGTGTGTGTGTGTGTGTGTGTGTGTGTGTGTGTGTGTGTGTGTGTGTGTGTGTGTTCTCAAGTTTTACAACCCCCATTTCTCTCTTCTTTGTTTCTCACCTGCCCAGGTATATTCCAAGGGGTTCCAAACTGGGGTACATTGACCAATAAATTTGCAAGAATAATGCACAAGATTTTAGGGGTCCAGGGCAGGATCAAGTTGAATTTTTAAAGAGCTGAATCCACTCAATCGATGTTTAAGATAATTTTCAGGAAAGTGAAGGATGTATACTGAAGCAAATGAAAAGGGAATGAACAGGGTAGGAATGAAGACGAGAATAAGGAAATAAACGCCCCAATAAATAGAGGAAATAGTAAGGGGAAAGAAAAAAAATGGTCCCTGAGGTGATAAACAGAAGTATAAGGAATCTAGTCAAGAAATACATGGTCTTTTTTGTGTGAAACTGTTCAAACGGACCACACAAGAGCAAGAAAGAATATTGCTACATCAAAGAAGAGACATAATTTACCTGAAAACCAGAAAGTCTTACCTGTGCACTGATTCACCTGTTCTATATACTTATTGCCAGACGCCTTAATCCCATGAGGGGTGGCCACAAACAGATCTCCTCCATGTCGCCCTGTCCCTCGCCATTTCGCTGCCTCGCTCTTCATCCTGTTACGTTATGATATTATGATCCATGGTCTTAGGTAAATTAACAGTCTCATTCTCCTTTAACTCATTCTTATCTAAATAAAATCGCTGCTGTGAGCTTGAAGAGAACACAGTTTGTCTTGCCCGTAAAAAGGATGAAATGGTAGCAGTACTATCACTCTGGCTTCTATGACTAATTAAGCTGAATAAAATCTGGCATCAATTGGAATGAAAAACGAAAGGCGACGTGACCGTGAGATAATTACTACACCTGTCATGTCATTGCATCGCCACTATACACACATGTTCGTGGATGATTCTACCGTCGATATGCGATAAATCACTTCATGTTGTTAGGAATGACGCCACTTCACACGATTCATGTCAGTTCATAAAGTTCTTCAAGGTGCAAAATATGTGCTGACCAGGTTTGACCCGGCCCTGCGTGCAAGGTATTGATGGGTAAGGTGGTGGCTGTGGCGCTATGGCCACCACAACCACCACCATCACAGGTACTGCCACGACCGTCATCAGAGCTACCGCCATCACCACCACCACCCCAGCTACTACCATTTTCTACTGAATAAAATCGTCTGCTCGTAACATCAAAGATGTGATAGAAATATGACTGCAAATGTGCTACTCTCTGCAGAATATAATATCAATAAACATATTTCACATCAGCACTCGAAATTCATATCAATACAAAAAATTTACCCCGATGCGCAAAACTGACGCCGCAATAAATAAAATCTTACAGAACACAATTCATATCAAACAGAAAATTCTTGCTGATACAAAAGATGGATATCAACATTCACATTTGATACAGATCCCAAAAGTCATGCGGGTACACACAGTTCACACAGATGCACAAAATTCACACCGATACACTACACTGGAGGTTATCGCCCAACTGTCGACCCACTCCGAATGACTGAGTAGTGTGCAATTCATCAAGCCTACCTGCAGCGAGTGATACTGGTAATGAAGTTAATCAATTATCAGTTTTGCCAGCTGACATTAAATGACACCGATGCGATAAGCAATGCCTATCCACATTTAATTTCGGGATACAGTAACCCACTCTGGTCCATTCATATATATATATATATATATATATATATATATATATATATATATATATATATTTGCACGTAATTTCTTTCCGTTAATAAATGCTCCAACCTGCTTGTATGTGTCGGCCTTGGTCGCCTAATGTCGTCGTTCCACGCTGTCCTATCTCTGGCAGCCTTCTTTTTCAGTCCCTTATCCTTAAAGTCACACACTGTAACCTCGCCCCAGGTGTTTTTCGGTCTGCTACTCACAACCCTACCCCCGACGTTCACATTTTCATTGCCGCACCCAGTTGTCATCCTCCATCCTCTCCACATACCCAAACCATCTCAGTCTACCCCTCCTCAACACAGCACCAATACACTCCAGTCCCATCCTTCGTCCTTCGTCTCAACTCTTCAGTTGTAAACTACACCCCGTCCCCAGGCCTCACATTCAAGGACGCACCACACGTCCACCTACTCACTGTCATTTCTGTACATTTGAGCCTACGAATATGCTCCTCCTTTACTGTCCAGGTCTTACTACCATACAGCTCTACACTTCTAACACATGCCGCATACAAAGCTCCTTTGGCAGGGAGGGAGAGCCCTTTTCGAAATTAGGAGAGACTACAACTCCCTGAACTTCCTCCAACCACCCCTCACTCTAATCACAGAGCTACACCAGCCCCATTTCCAGCACATAATGACCCCCAGATAACAAGACTCTTCCACACACTCAAGAGACTCACCAGCAAGACCAATCCTTTCACGCCTGACAATCGCTGCAGGCTCTCCCCGACACCCACGAAATCAGCATTACTGTATCTCGCAGTCTACCTCTGATACCACTATATATCTTATGCAACCACTCATCACAGATACTGGTTAAGATGGAGTTACTTCCCACGCCATTGTCATAAACCGCACATGGCCACTCCCCCTCTGCTTTGACAGAACCACCACTAGCCTAGATTTCATCACTTTTGTTTTATCCGCATTTGCTCCATTCCTTTGTGGCCCATTCCATCTCTCCACATCCTAAATCCGTCTATCTATCTATCTAACTATATATCATGCATACAGATATACATGCATATATACATAGTGAGAGACAGACAGACAGACAGGGACAGAGACAGAGACAGAGACAGAGATAGACAGACAGACAGACAGAACTAAATTAAAGAACGATACAAGGAAGATGACGCCAATATGAACTTGGTAAAAAAAAAATAGAGCAAGAAAAACTATAATTACTTGGCGTGATACAGCAAAATCCAGTACAGCGCCTACAAAAGTTACATCAGAACCTCTTCACTGTTACATTTTAAACAGTGGCTGAAATAACTTGCTGAAGTGTAGTGTAGAAGTCAGCACACCCCTTCAGAATTGGTGCTACATTCACTTCCATCTTCTTCAGCGCCCCCTTCAGCAGGCGAGGCTTCTTCCTGCTTCTCCAGTCTCGTCCCCCACTCCCCCCGCGGTAACCAGTCAACACAGAATCAGCCCGTAGTACAGTCAGATTCACGTAAACAATTCTTTCATAGTACGTGGCGGTGATCGTGTTGGAAGAAACTCAGCCAGACTTATAAGTGTCATACCAACGAGTCAGAGAAAAGACCAACTAACAGACTAACCAACCAACCATTCAACCTACCAACCACTTAACTAACCTATCAATCAACCAACCAACCAACCAGCAAACTATGTAAGCTAACCCAGTGTAATCTAACCAGCTGTCTTCCCCATTCCCTATCTAATTACCTACTACCTCCTAAGCCTATCTGTTCCCTAAGCATGCCTCCTCCTATACCACCCCTCACCCTACACCACCTCACCCCTACAACGCCACCTACACCACCTCTCCCCTACACCAGTCCAATCCCCACACCACTCCCCTCCCTGCACCACCCAGCCTCCACCCCATCTCATCCATTACGGCCTAATTAGAACGAAGCTCAGTCTGGCTACCAACGAGGAAGGGAGGAACAGAGTCAGTAGCTCATATAGACACTGAAATTACACGTTAATATATTTTTTTTAAGTTCGTGCTATGTACTTCTCCATTATATAAACTCAATAAAAGAAAATCATCTATAAATGGTACAAATCAGTGTATAAGAGTTATGCACAATTTTCATGATCGCTTTAATAATGGCTTGCAAACTGGATTTTTTTTTTCCTTGGATAAAATGTGATGAATTTCTACCATAAAAACAAATACCTATAATTTTTAACTCATTATAGAGACAGTAGTAACAGGCATACAATTATACCTCAGTAACGGATATTTTTTCATATGATATGAAAAAAAAAAAAATTATTATTCACTCGGTGCTTACTTCATCTTCTGAGTAATTGTTACCTGTGGACGCTACCTTCAAAGATTCTTGTATCGTAACATATTCCTTTACCTTGACCTTCCATTCTATCGTAACACTAACGTATGACCAATGAATGTTTTGCTGTAATGGCATCCAGGGGTAGTGAAACAGAAGCCATCTCAACATCATTAAATGAAAACTGAAGGGACAGATTCTATTCGTGAAAACTTACTAGGATGGCAGGACAGTGGAAGGAAGAGTGAGACAGAGTAGGGGTTAGGAAAGAGAGAGAGAGAGAGAGAGAAGAGAAGAGGACAGGGATAGAGAGGGGATGATAGATGGAAAGTAGGAGAAGAAAGGGAGGAATAGGGGAAAGGCAGAAACAAGAGGAGAGGAGAGGGAGACAAGATTGATTGATTGAAAATAATTAAAATCTGGCGGCGCAACTGCCAGGATCATATGCCGCCGGGGAAAGACAAGAAGGAGGGAAAGACAAGAGGGGGGAAAAGGGAAAGGCAAGAGGGAGGGAAAGACAAGAGGGGGGAAAAGGGAAAGACAAGGGGGAAGGAAAGGGTGAGGCAAGAAGGAGGGAAAGAGAGGGAGACAAGAGGGAGGAAAAGGAAAAGGGAGAGAGGCAAGAGGGAGGAAAAGGCAAGGGGGAGGGAAAGAAAGAGGCAAGAGGGAGGGAAAGAGAGAGGCAAGAGGGAGGAAAAGGCAAGAGGAAGGGAAAGGGAAAGGCAAGAGAGGAGGAAAGGAAGAGACCTGTCAACTTCCCTACCTGCCTACCTACCTCTCCACAAACATACATCCCTGCCTACCACTCTACCTACCAAACTACCTGTCTGTGTACTTCCCTGTTGACCTGCCTACTTACCTACCTCACCTCCTATCTTAATGCCCACCTCTTTTCCTACCTCGATCACCTAATGAGAAAGTGATAGGGGAGCGTATTTGAATCTTGTGCATATAGGCAATAACCAGAGGGCTATATAACGCAGGAGAATTCATCTGGGGAGTTTCATTCAAATCCATCAAATAACCTAGGAATTAAAGCACACACACACACACACACACACACACACACACACACACACACACACACACACACACACACACACATACGAACACACACACACACACACACACACACACACACACACACACACACACACAGGCTGAATCTCTCTCATCGGTAAAGGGCGCGTTGGCGAAAATGATACTATTCTGCTTCCCATGAATGATAAATGCATAAAAAATATTTCAGTTCGCGGCAAATGGAGTAAAGCTTTGGAAAAATTAACCCTTCTCCTGCGACGGGTTTTTCTGAGCATAATATTAATTGCAAAGTCCATAATTAGAATCTTTATGCTTAAATCGGATACACTGAAATCTTCTGAACACCCGGATTCTTAAAATGCGTAAAAATACTCATTACATCAGAGTCAATTGCTTAAGAAAGTACAACACAAAGGCAACAATTATCAGTCTTATGGAACTGCTAAAATTCTATGAACAGTGAAAAAGCAGCTTATTGCAAGAGCAGAAAATACGCTTATCTTAAATCGTATATAGGTATAGCAATTACTGCGTTAAATGTCTTGCGTCTCAAAGCTCCTTAGTTGAAACTAATACACAGCATGCGAAGTGCAACCGAAGCTTTTATAAATTTACGACGATTAAACACACACACACACACACACACACACACACACACACACACACACATTGTCAATTGTGCCCAGCAGCTCATACTGCACACATACCCATTCGGCTTTACGAAATTTAACACTAACGTATGCCATAAACAGATAAATAAATAAGAATAAATGAGATTAGCTAGATATTAAATTTGCCATAAGATTTAACAAACAACACTTCGCACAACAATGATAGGTACTGTACAAATCTAAGAAGCAATAAGAAGCGTACGTCCGTCCATTTATCGACGTGGTAAGGTATGTTTGAGGTCACCGCCAAACTGCTTTTATCACTAACCGAGCAGACACAGCGCCGGTATAATATAGCCTACAGGTAAAGGTGGGAGCACACGCTATGAGACGCTTAGCCAAGGTGTTTAGGTCCTTACTTTGGGCTTTTGAGACTACGGCATATTAATCTCTCACTGTCCTGGAATACAAGGCCGCTGCATGATCCTGGTTGCCACACTTACCTCTCCTGCCTGGTATTCTTATTACTCATTTTACCTAACAATTAACAAAGAGTACATGGACACACGATCCCTTAACCCCTTCCAATGCAATAACGTGTTTCTTCAAAGTGTTCTTGACACTCACAAACGGTGTTAATAATCTTAGGAGAGACTTTCCGACACCCATTTCTTTAATCAGCTTTTAATATTTATGTCCTTTAGAGCGATGACCTGCATTGTATTTTATTTTTGTTCCTATCTATTGGTGGACAGGGATGCATACCATCCAGTCACTCGATGTAGCGCTGCCTTAACTTGAATCTACTCTAGTGACAAACACAGTGGTTTCCTGCAATCTAAGAAACAATTTAATGTGTTAGATGAGAGCCATATAATTAAATAAACGCCTATATTATATTTATTCTAACTAGGCCTAAAATTGCCATCTCTCCATCTTGAAAGCTGAGTTTTAACAATACATTAATACCAGAATATAATGACAGTCACGAAGAAGTGCTATGGAATGGATGTAGACCCGTAGCACTGTCTGTCTCTATCACTGAGCTACGTGAAATAAGCTAAAAGGAGGGACGAAAATATGGGGCAAGTTAAGGTAAAGGAACTGGAGTGGATTAGTGTGTTACGGCGCTCCAGTTGGATAGAGCCTTTAAGTAAATAATTCCAGCGAAAATGATCACTCTCGCCTTAAATGTGGGGACTGAGTAGACTAGCCCCTGACCCCTACTCTCCTGAGGGAACAAAAACAATTGATGATAGATAAATAGACAGATAGATAAACAGACAGATAGAAAGATAGATAAATGGATGGATGGATAGACAGTTAGGTAGATAAATAGACAGACAGATAAATAAATAGATGGATAGGTAGATAGATAGATGGAGAGACAGACAGTAACACACTATCAGATTATTATGGTTAGGTTGGAGGAGGTTTGGTGAAGTGCAATAGTTTAATATTTCCTTCACTAACTCCTTCATTACTAAGCTGATCTAAGCTGAATAAAATCGTCAAGCAGCAGCAAGATCAAAACAAACGTGGCATCCTCAGGCTGAAGGGGTCAATTTCTCCACTAACTCTAAGTTTTTTTTTTTAACTTGAAATAATAATCGCGTGGCAATGGGAAGCATACGATAAATTAGATGTTATTGTACTGAAACGGTCACTGGGAGCTTTTTTCTAATCTCTGTTACATGGGGTTCTCTCTCTCTCTCTCTCTCTCTCTCTCTCTCTCTCTCTCTCTCTCTCTCTCTCTCTCTCTCTCTCTCCCCATCTACCTATCTATTGCCATAATCCTTAATCCTGGAATGGATGGCCACAAATAAACTGCCTCCATGTCACCCTGTCTTCTGCCATCAGGATTCCCTTTTGCCATCTTATATCCCCCTTCACTCAAATGCCTCTCCATCCCATTCCCCCAGTTCTTCCTCGGTCTACCCCTCCATCTCCCACCCCATCCAGGTCACATACACTCCCTCAATCAGTCTCTCATTCTCGCTCCTCCCTACGTGGCTAAACCATCTCAAAGTATTTCTCCTCCCAATGCCTTCTAGCACATCCACGTCGGCACCACAACGATCCTTCACTTCCTCACTTCTCAGTCTGTCTCTCCACGTAATTCCACACGCTCCTCTCAGATAACTCATTTCCACTGTTCTCGTGTAAAGTATAAGAAAAAAAAAAACGAAAATTATCCTGGAACTAAAGTATAGGACCTTCCACTTTCATCTCTACATGTGACCTTTCATCATCTACTTTCATTCTTTTTCCTTTTTTCCAGAGGCGAATCATAATCTTCCCTAAATTATCAACTTTCAGTCTTTATTCGCTATCATGAACCTTCCAACTTTGACCCTCTTTCCTTAACCTTTAACCCCTGGCTTGTTATTTTTATCTTCTAAAGTTGATCTTCCATCTTTAATATCAACTTCCAGAGTGCAGTTTCAAGCATAAAACTTCCATCTTTGGCCTGTGACTTCTTGCCATCAACATTTTTTATTTTTGCTTTTGATTATATTCTTTTCCGTATCTTCAGCTTTCTTTACCTTCAGTTTACGGTTTCTATCATCCATCGTCCATCTTTGACCCTTGACCTATGACCTCCTACTCTCTACTTCCTCCCACGAACCTCCTAATATCAACTCTCAGGTTTAAACGTCCTACTATCAACTTCAGATATCTACTCTCAACCTTGAACTTCCTGCCTTCAACTTTCACACATCTTCTCCCAACCTACTCCCAGCTTTCTTACGTCTGCCTAACCTTCAAGTCCCTACCCTTGACCTCTAAAAAGCTACCTGCGACGGGTAACAAAAATGATACCTCGATTGTGAACTAAATCATAAAGGAACGCTAAAAAGCCCCGAATCTCATGGCCTTACTTAAATGAAGGTTACAAAGAGATTAAATTTTGATTCAAGCATTCAAAATATTCAGAGGGCATGATGATATGACCGCCCATATATATACTGTTTCACAATGGATCGGTCATATTTTACTAGAGGCAGTGGTGGTCAAAATATAATTGGCAAAAGATTCCAGTCACATAAAGGTAACCACTTCTTCTTTAACAGATTTGAAAATATATGGTACAAACTGTCCTCCGGTGTATTCGAGTGGGATCCAGTATCATCCTTTACAAATCGCTTGGATAAGTTTATATCTTCTAACCGCCAGCTAAGTATATTCACTCCAGTGTAACATTTTTCTGTAATATAGGTAATTTTTTTCTTTACATTTCAGAGCCTGGAGGAAACAGCGCCAGAAAAACATCGATAAATATTATTGACTAAACGTTACTTTCCTTTTCAGGCAGAGTGTGTAGATTATAATTTCCCTTCTCTCTTTCCTATGAAGTTTCCGTGACTGTTTCTATGGTGCATGGTGGTACGTCTCACTATTTCCTGCCGGCTTCGTCTGGAGGGTTTGATGAGTGGGGGAGCGGGAGCCTACCTGCTCTTCTATCCTTGTCTTTAACTTACTGATTAGTTTTGCAAGTTATAACCTTCTCTATCTCAAACAGCCAAGAAAAGATAAACAGGTCTGTGGCTGTTTTCTTTCCTTTGTTCTCCTTTACCTTCAGATTTAAACTTTCCTTCAGCCTCCTAATATCTACCCTCAAGTTGCAGCTACCTAACCTCAAATTTCACACATCTCTCAACCTTCAACTCTGTCCCACCCGTAAAGGAGACGACAAACCACAAGCCAACTGACGGGCGCGGAAGCAATAAACACAAAAGAAAAAACACAGAAATAACAAGCACACAAGAACCAAACACACACAAACACAAGCAAGAAACGCACAAACAGACGGGCAGACAAGCAACAGGAGGGCCCAGTTTTTGCCTGTGATCAATAATTCAGCCATTATGCCGACTGCTGGAGCTACATCCGCTAATTACAAAGTCAAACGAGGTGATTGATAAGCGGGGAAGCCTCACCAAACCGGCGTAAATGGGCATGGGATTGGTGCTGGGTTCAATGGCAATAAAAGAGGAGGAATGAGGAGGAAGAGGAAAAGTAAGAGGGAAGAGGAAAAGGAGAGGAAGAGGAAGAGAAGACCCGACTGGAATGGACATGGGATTGGTGTTCGGTTCAGTGACATTCAAAGAGGAGGAATGTAGAGGAAGAGGAAGAGGAATTGAAAAAGAAGAGTCGACGTGTATGGGCAGGGTACTGGTGCAGATTTCAAAGGCATCCCCCGACATTTTCCCCGCTCTAAACAAGAGGAGGAAGGAGGAGGAAGAGAGGAAGGGGCGAGGAATATGAGGAGGAGGAGGAAGAAGAGGGGAAGAGGAGAGAAACCAAAGGAGGAGAAGGAAGAAGGGGGGTGCGAACAGGAAGAGGAGGAGGGGAAGAAGAAAGGGCTAGGAACGGGAAGTGGAGGAGGAGGAGGAGAAGTGAGAGGGGGAAAGGAAAAAGAAGAGTGACATGCATGGTGATGGAGCTGGCGTATAATTAAGTGGAAAGAGCTCACATTCTTCTCTTTTCCTGCAGCGAAGGTGAAGAGGAAGGAAGAGAGAGAAGAGAGAAAAAAAGAGAAGAGTTGGTTGACTGGGTACGAGACTGGCGGAGGACTCAGTGCCAATCATTTAACTCTTGAAGAAGAAGAAGAAGGAGGAGGAGGAGAAGGAGGAGGAGGAGGAGGAAGAGGAGGAGGAGAACGAAGGAAGGAAGGAAAGGACGAGGAGAATGAAGAGGAGAAAAGAAAGGGAGAGGAGAAGGAAGAAACAGCTGGAGTGAACGGGATGGGATTAGAGCAGACCCCTGTCCTCTTTCCTTTCCTCCGCTATAGAGGAAGAAGAGGAAGAGGAAAAGGAAGAAGAGGAAGAGTAAAAGGAAGAAGAGGAAGAGGAAAAGTAAAAGGAAGAAGAGGAAGAGGAAAAGGAAGAAGAGGAAGAGGAAAAGGAAGAAGAGGAAGAGGAAAAGGAAGAAGAGGAAGAGGAAAAGGAAGAAGAGGAAAAGTAAAAGGAAGAAGAGGAAGAGGAAAAGGAAGAAGAGGAAGAGGAAAAGGAAGAAGAGGAAAAGTAAAAGGAAGAAGAGGAAGAGGAAAAGGAAGAAGAGGAAAAGGAAAAGAAAAAAGAGGAAGAGGAAAAGGAAAAAGAGGAAGAGGAAAAGGAAAAAGAGGAAGAGGAAAAGGAAGAAGAGGAAGAGGAAAAGAAAAAAGAGGAAGAGGAAAAGGAAAAAGAGGAAGAGGAAAAGGAAGAAGAGGAAAAGGAAAAGAAAAAAGAGGAAGAGGAAAAGGAAAAGGAAAAAGAGGAAGAAGAAAAGGAAGAAGAGGAAGAGGAAGAAGAAAAGGAAGAAGAGGAAGAGGAAGAAGAGAAGGAAGAAGAGGAAGAGGAAGAGGAAGAAAAAAAAGAAGAAGAAGAGGAAGAAGAAAAGGCAGAAGAGGAAGAGGAAAAGGAAGATGGAGAAGAGGAAAATGAGGACGACGTAGAGGAAAAGGACGAAGAGGAAGAGGAAAAGGAAGAAAAAGAAGAAGAGGAAAAAACGGAAAAGTGACAGGGTGAGAGGAAAAAGAACCATAGAGCTGAGGCAAATGTGGATGGGATTGGTGCGGGGCTGAGTGGCAATTACTGGCATTTCCTCTCACTTCCGCCTCCGCTCGAGAAGAAGAGGAACATGGAAAGGAAGGGGAGAAGGAAGAGGAGGGAAAATAGGAGGGAGAGGAAAAGGAAAAGAAGGAAACGTAGGAGGGAGAGGAAAAGGAAAAGAAGGAAAAGGAAGATAAAGAAAAGTAGGAGAGAGAGGAAAAGGGTGGGGTTTTGATTGGCTCTGGGCTCTACATCGGTCACTCACACTCTACCCCCCTGCTCTTCTTTTCCTTCAGCAGAGACGAAGGAGGAGAAAGGAGGGAAAGAAGGAGGAGGTGAAGGAAGAGAAGAGAAAGTCGAGGAGAATAAGGAGGTGGGGGACTAAAGAAAGATACCCTCCTTCTCTGGCGTGAAAATTTTGAGGGTCTGACTTAACACAATCACTGAGTTTCCTTTCCTTCTCCACCTCTTCTCCTTTAATGAAGACGAATAAGTACGAGAAGGAAGGGAGAATGGAGGAGGAGAAAGAGGAGCAGGAGGAGGAAAAGTGAGAGGAGAACAGGTGAGGAGGAGGAAAAGGAAAAACAGATGGAGAGAAACGGGAAGACGAGGGGGAGAAGTAATCGTATGAGAAGGAAGAACTTTAATGTAACTAGATAACACGGCAATTTATGTCCAGGAAATGTACCTTCAATGTCGAAGAGTGAGAGGAAGATTCACTGTAATCACTAACATTTACTCTTATCCCTCCTCTTCCTACCCTCCCTCCTCTTGAGAAGATGAAGAGGAAGGAAGAGGAAGAGGAGGAGTAGGAAGGGAACTCTCTGTACGAAGATAACACAGCAGCTAATTGTCTGGGAAATTATTACTAGCATTTTCCTTTACTCCTTCCACTTCCTTTCTTCCCTTCTGTCTGAAAAGGAAGAGGAAGGTGGAGAAAGACAAGGGAAAGGTAGAGGAGGAGAAGGAGCAGGAGGAGGAGGAGCAGGAGGAGGAGCAGGAGGAGAGAAACAGAAAAAGACAGAGAGAATGAGGAAGACAAGAGGAGGAAATCTAATGAATGATGACAACAATTAACGCAGTTCCTGAGATTTACCCTTTCTGCTCCCCCTCCAACGATGCCGAAGAAGAAGAGGAGGAGGAGGAGGAGGAGGAGGAGATAAAGAAGAGGAAGAAGAAGAAGAAGAGGAGGAGGAGGAGGAGATAAAGAAGAGGAAGAAGAAGAAAGTAAGAAGGAAGAGAAGGTATATAACAACACCGCCACTTAACACAAAAGCCGAGTTGCTGGCGTGTGATTATTTCCTCAATGGCGTGGAATTTTAATCAGGTGGCTCAACGCAATCACAGACATTTACCCCCATCCTTCTCCTTGTACCTTCACGCCTCTCAAGAAGATAAAGAGGAGGAAGGAGTGAGAGGGATAAGTGGAGGAGGAGGAAAGGGAAAAGGAGAGGAGGAGGGAGGCGCGTGGAGGAAGCGGAATATGAGGAAAAAGAAGAGAAGGAGAGGATGAGGAAGAAGAAGAGAGAAATAGGAACAGAAGGAGGAAAACAAAGATGGAGAAGAGGAAGAGGTAAGAGGAGAAGGAAGAGGAAGAAAGGGAATTCCTGTGTATATAGATAGTCGAACTGTGACGTTGGAGGAAATCAAGAGGAAATAAGAAGAAGAGGAAGGAGGAGAAGGAAGAGGAAGAGGAGGAAGAACAAGAGCAGTCAAGTATCAAGATAATCCCATATGTTCTTGACTATTATTGCCAAAAATGTGCATCTTTGAGCAAGGGATTCAGAGTAAGCATTCACCTTTCTGATCCCTATCTCCCTACACTGGAAGAGGGAGGAGGAAGAAGGAGAGAAGAAAGAGGAAGAGGAAGAGGGCGAGAAGAAAGAGGAAGAGGAAGACGGGGAGAAGAAAAGGGAGAAGAAGGAGGAGGCGGAAGAAGGAGGAAGAAGAAAACAGAGAGAAGAAAGAGGAGGAAGAAGAAAGAAAAGAAAGAGGAAGAGAAAGAAGGAGGGATGAAGAAGGAGGAGGAAGAGGAAGAGAGAGAAGAGAAAGAGAGAGAAGGAAAAACTCTGCCAGCGGGGTATCCAGAGGGGGGGGGGAGGTTAGGGTTCTGACTCCCCTCCCCCCCTTTTTTTTGGCTGTCATTTCTGTGTCATATTTTTTACCATGATCCCAAAAAAGTGAAAAAACTGCGCCTTTTGATAGTATAGACATGTAAACTAAATCCTGAAAAAAAGTGATCAATTTTTCAAAGGAATAAGCAATGTATGTACTCCATTTTTCTTGTGTTCCTTTGACCCTGTGATAAGACTTGACTTTGGCCCGTATTCTTATGGGTAAGGAGGCTCCCTAGCACCTCTTCTTTAGCGATTTGTTTTTGAATAAGTCTCATTCATATCCTCTGGTGCGTTATTTATGCACACTATAGCGATGTCAGAAGGATTTAGATAGCACAGAATAGGAGAGAAGGTGTAATAAGCAAAACAAATCGCTTAGGAAGAGGTGTTAGGGAGCTTCTTTAACCCACGAGAATACTGGCTTTTGGATGATACTCTCGTGAAATTAGGAGGCTTATTAACAACTCTCCTCACTTGCATTTTTCTGTGTCTGTTAAATTCATGTATTCCTGTATGTTATCTCTGTAATCCATGACGATAAAGAAAGAGATATAGTCACAACAGCATAACAGATAAAGGCACAGAATAAATCGCTAAAGAGGAGGTGCTAGAGTCTCTTATAGTCACAGTGTGCCTAGAAATTTATGATCCCCCCCCCACCGTTTACTACGAGCTGGATCTGCCCCTGTCTAGCGTATGAAGGCAACACAGCAGTGGTTTGTAAAATGCACTCCTTTGTTGGCAGTCCTTGGCCGTGGGTTCAGAGCAATCACTTTCCTTGTCTGGTCCTTCCTTCCTTTCCTTCTCTGGAGATGATAAAGTATTAGAAGGGAGTGAGAAAGGAGGGGAGGCGAAGAACAAGAAAGAGGAGCAGAATAAGGATGGGGGGAAGCGGAGGAGGAGGAGGAAGGAAAAGGGAAGATGGGAGGAATGAAAAAGGAGGAGGAATCGAGGTAAGAGAAGGCGGAATTCTAAAGTATGAAGCTGACGCAGCAATGATGAGGAAAATTAACTTCAACAGAAAATACAGCGGCTGATTCAATGCAAGTCACTGGCCTTTTTTCGTTTTTCCCCCTCCCTCCCTTCCTCTCTCTCCATGAAAGGGATGAGAGGAGAGAGAAGTAGTGTGTGTGTGTGTGTGTGTGTGTGTGTGTGTGTGTGTGTGTGTGTGTGTGTGTGTGTGTGTGTGTGTCAAGTTACCTATCTATCAATCTGTAACCAAAAGCCTTCATCCCGCCGGGGTGGCCATCAACAAAATAATCATCTCTGCGTCCTCTTGTCTTCCACCATCAAGCTGCCTTTTCTCCAGTTCACATCAGTCCCTCGTATACCTCTCCACCCTGTCTCTCCACTTCATCCTCGGTTTTCCTCTACCACTCCACCTCACTCACATACACTTTCTGAGTTCACCCTCGTCTTCCACTCGTTCCACATGGCCCAAAATAGGTTCTCGTAAGAAAAACTGTGGAGTACTGTGCGTAAGATGTCCAGATTGAGATTCGAGTGCTGTTGGGGGGGGGTGCCCAAGATTATTCGGTTTGTTAATTCAGATTCCACCGTTTTTTATAAGGTGGACTGAGAGAACTTCAAAACACACTTACTGGTATTAGTTCAGATCTATCAGCCTAGCAGCCTCGTATAATAAGGTAAACGATGGGTATTTGGCTTGTATTATTAAAACAAAATCTCGAGAAAAAGTGTCCAAGCCCCAGTTTATGTAAAATTTTCAAACACTGATGATGATGATTGAACAAGTCTGACCTTTCTTCGTTACTGCTGAGTACTATTTGTGAAGTGAACCTAAAACTGAACACATCTAACAATTACTCGTGTCTTATATCGCCGTCAATAGTAAGGGCTTTGGTTTCATCTCTGCGCACACATTTTTAACTCTGCGGCCGTCAGCGCCTAAATGGAATATGTTGAGAGTAGTGCACCATCCTCTGTTGGTGTGTGGGCAGATTTCGGGTCCTCAGGAACGGGATTTCTGGCTCATGTTCCGGGTGGTAAAAGAAAAATAAATAAATAATCCTGCTCTTAAAAAATAAATAAACTACTGCAAGTGATATCCTTTCAAAAGAAAATTTAGAAAAGTGGTCTTCAAAGCAAATGAGTTACTACAAAACAAGTAATTTATATGATCTTCGGTGAAGCAATTTTTTTTTTTTAATACAGAAACAAGGACTCAAAGGAAGAGGGTTCTTATAAGTTATCCAGTCAGAGAAGGTCACGCATGAGAAAGCCGAAAGCAAGATTCATTCATTTCGAGATGCCTGGACGCACTGCATTTGGAAAGTCGGAGGTCATAATTATGCAGATGGAATTCTGGAGTTGAGCAGTTGTGAGGGGAGAGAATATTGTTGAGCACTTGCAAAGGAGATGTGGACAGAAAAGGAATGAGAGTTTGTATCTAGACGGGCGCTGCGTGGCCGACATATCAGGGAAATGCAAGTAGAGACATCAGGAGAGTTCTGTCTTGTATAAGAGTGGTAATTTAAAAAAGTGATGCAACATTGCTACGAAAAGTGGTAGAATGCAAAGGAGGTCACCATGAGAGTCTCTAGTTGATGAGAAAAAAAAAACTGTGAGTCTATCCCGTTAAGAAATGCGAAAGAGAGAGAAAGCGAAATAAACCACAAACACAACATCACGTCTCAAAATAAAGAGGACTATCCAGGAACAAGGTAACAAATCAAAGCAACCACATTCTCCAACCACCCTGTCGACCTTTTTGTGGGTTGTACAGCCAGGCTCTCCCTTAACTCACTCAGGCATGTACGGGAGTGTTAAGGGGTGTGGTGATTTGTCATGGAAAAAATGTGGGAAGTAATGATCCAAGTATTAATGATGGTTGTGGTGATGGTGGTGGTGGTGGTGGGGGGACTGGTGGTGGTATAGTGTGTTTGTTCTAACCTGACAAGATCCCTAATCCTATTCAGTTCACTTGCTGGAGAGATGAACAGGCAGGTAACCAAGGAAACTCAGAAACTAAGGCTCAGTCATTTGTGAGTTACAGTATATATTCAATCTGTAAGTGTAGCCCAGTCTCGTCACGCAAAATCAAATAGTTTACGGGTCCTGTGGTGGGAGTGGTGGTAGCAATGATGACTCAAGTGGCAATGGTGGCAGTAATGATGGTAATGATGGCAGTAATGATAATAACAGAATTAATGACTGGTTCCTGGTTAAAGAAAGAGTTAGTTCAGCACACCTAATCTCCAAGAATTTGATTTTTATAGGGCGTCTGTGCAGGACCTATCGATTATTTCTGCTAACTGCCAGACAGCTTTCCTCACATGAAGGAAGCTTGACTCAGAAACGACGTCTATCTGTCTATCTATCTATTTGTCTATCTGGCTTGCTATAGTCAAGCGCCTTAATCCCAGAGCAGATGACCGCAAACAAATCGCCACAAAGCAGCGACCAAAAATACCTTCCTCCTGCTCACAAATAATGCTTGACTGGGCCCTCATCAATAACTTAGGGAATGTGGTTGTGAGGAACCCGTGTCAGGGGGTATCATGACCTCGCCTCACACCCCACACCCCCCTAACCTCACTCCCCCCCACCCCCCTAAAACCAGACCCTCGCCACTCTTGCTGTCTTGGCTCCACAACGGTACTCAGCCCTTTCACTGCCATCACGTCATATGTATCTTATTCTTGCGACCTCCACATGATATTAGTTGGGTTTGGAGAGCCTTCTTGTACTAAATCATCTCCAGCAGAAACAAACTTAGTAACCTTTTCTGTCTGGGGTTTATTTTTCTTTCTTTCTAACTAACGCAATGCAGGCAATTTTATTTAGCACTCGTGTGACGCCCCCATTTGTCGAGGTTCACCCCATCAATAATAATACAGTATATCTTAAATTATCATTCAGCTTATAGGAGGTGAATAAATCCATTTGACTATAATGGGAGCAATATGGAAAAAAAAAAAAAAGGAAACGTTCTCATAGTGAAGGGGTTAAATTACCAGGCAATTTCTTACGCTATAAGATTCGCAAGACACAGGTGGAACTAATCGTACCATCTATACCGTTGTCAAGAATATAATAAAGACGTCATTATACTGTAAATGTTAAAGGAGACCGTTTCTAACCGCTTCTAACAGTTTCTCTATTTCTTTCCTATTCTCAGTAAATCGTTGGATGTCTGTGTTAAGAATTAGAATAAAAATAGACCATCTAACTGTATCTTCAATCAAATCTATGTAGCGTGAAAACAAAATGGATATATCACCGTCTTTTAAACACCTCTTTTGGGGGACCTTGAAGCCAGTCTACAACCTTAGGTCAAAAAGATATAAGGTCGTCACACACCATGACCCACTGCAGTCGTAGTGGGAGCGACACTGAGTTTAGGCCAACGCAGTACTTAGATCGGGGTGTGTGAAGATCTGAAAAGGAAAAGTCTAAAAATGTAATGGTCTCTTAGGTTTCAGATCTGCAGTGGCGAGGTAGGCTTCCAGGTATAAATATAAAAGTGGTTATCTGACCCTATGGCATGTTATGGAAAGAAAATATTTTGAAGATAGCAAGAATAAATTTAAAAGAAGTCATAGTATTGAATAGGCTGAGGTGAGTGGTGATAGAGGTGACTGGATGAGGTTTGAATGAAGTGATGATGACTGAGGTGACTGGAGGAGGCTGTCTTAGAGTGGTGATGGAGATGACTGAATGAGGTTTGGCTGATGTGATGAGGATGGAAGTGACTGGAGGAGGCTGTTTTAAAGTGAGTGGTGATAGAGATGACTGAGGAAGATTTTGCTGAAGTGAGTGATGGTAATGGTGACTGGGGGAAGTTTTGCTGAAGTAAGTGACGATGGAGGTGACTGGGGAAAGTTCTGTTAAACTGAGTGGAGATAATAAATACTGGAGGAGAATCCGTCACGATCATGATGATGGCCGTAAGTGGAGAAGTTTTTGTCACGGTCACCCCGAATGCACTTTGGGGTCATGTATGCGTGTGTATATGAGTGTGTGTGTGTGTGTGTGTGTGTGTGTGTGTGTGTGTGTGTGTGTGTGTGTGTGTGATACCTCAGATTCTGCGTAAAAATATGTAATGATATTCTCGGAGGCGTTTCTATGACATATCGGGGAGTCTTATGGGAGATCAGTAAAGTCTGTGATAAGTAATTTAAACTTAAGAAACTGTCCAGTGCCTCAGCCGAAGATCGAAATCGCATCTTTATGGACAATAGACAACGTTTTCCCTGTTTCTCTGTTTCCCACTCTTACAAATGTGGTCGAATGGACACAGAAGACAGAAATAGAATAACTTGGAAAAACTCACCTTCACTGCGTCTACGGAAATGAGTTACACATCCATCCACTCGCCTTTTAAAACTTAGATTGTATGTTAAAATCAATTGAACCAGTCTTTTAGTGGGTATGGTTGCATATCCAGACGCTTTTATTCAGCTCGAGGGGTTTTTCGAACAGGAGGGTTTAGGTACACCCATCACTAACCCCCTTCACTAGTACGGCCATCTCTTAATCTGAATAAAATCGTCTGGGAACTTAAAAACAAAGCAAGCACGTTATTGATAAACCAGGAGATAAATATTACAATACGCAGACATGTTTATAGGACAGGCATGTGTTGCAAAAAGTCTTAATTTTTCACTGTATAACTGGCACTGGAAATTTGGAATAAAGATAGGAATTCAGTTTTAGAAGTACAATGGCACCATAATAGGCAAGTTTTCTGCATCTTGCTCTAGACTAAACTCCTTGAACATGATGGAGAAATTTTACTTCTTTCTAACCCCAGGCGATTTAAATTCAGCTTCGTAAGAACCTGTAGTGATGCGAGGGTTAATAAAAAGCTGTGTCTATCACCATCAGGTTTGGAAAATGCTTCTGAAGATAAAAACAAGTAATTTGGAAGAAGCGAGACTAAATTTTTTAAAAAGATCTTAGGCAGAAGGTTAATAACAAAAACCAAAGTTCATATAAGGCGACTTGTAAGAAATCACAGCATATTAACGCTCTCAGGCTCCTATGACCCCCTCTCAGCTGAAGAAAATATTAGAGTTCCGACCATAAGAAGACAAATGTACCGGTAGTAACACATCTTTGCTCCCATGGCCCACTCTCAGCTGAATAAAATCGTCTGGTTTAAACTTGATGGAGCACTGGAGTTTCCTTGACCATGAGAGAGTCAGTGGTACCCTTATAAACCCATTCAGGCTCCTAGGACCCACTCTCAGATGAATAAAATCGTCTGGGGTGATGTGGAATTAAACATGAGGAGATGAGACCATGGGAGCGTGACGAGGATGAGCTGTAGCCAAATCCCCCCCTCTAATCTTTCCACTTGTTAAACCTCCTGCAGCGTCTCGATTGTCAGGCTTTAAGTTTATTTTTTCCCACCAGTCGTGATAGTCAACGGCCTCTCCTCACTTTATTTTATTTTATTTTTTTATCTTTTTTCTTGCATGGTGGACTATAAAAACCTGCTTATTTCCAGTGAGGCAGACTCGTCCATCCTACTACAATTGCTATTAAATCTTCCTATGGGGTTTTTAGGGGGTCCTGTCAGATACTAAGCTTACGAAGTGATATGGCCTATTGTACACTATGATTGCAGTAACTAACAGTCAAGGTGAGAATATAGAATAGGTAACATTATCAGCAAATACCCTTGTCATCACCTCCCAGGATCTGTAAGACATATTTTCAAGGCAAGTGATTCCCAAGACGCTGTCACCCTTAGCCCTCCGTCTGACTCAACAGCTTGTGACAGGAAATTATGAGGCGCCGCACTCCAGTCGTCTGGGGCTGTATCGACGAACTTTCTTATGGTTAAATTGTGTATAAGATTGTTTGTTTGAGCCACTATATCCAGTCATACAGCAGCGTCACACCCAAACTACACTCAGTCATCATCATCATCATCATCATCATCACCTTCATCATCCAGACCTTTTCTGACGCCCTGGGATGGAGTAAGGTAGGGCCCAGAGATCAAGGAAAAAATTATAGAAGAAAATTAAATGCACAAATTATAGAATATGAAAAATAAAGCGATTTCTAATATTAGGAATCTGGTAAGCAGACATTTATCCCGGGAATTTACTATGACTCTTGATAAATATGAACCCCGATCCCCTGAAAAATGCTCTGTTAATGAACTTCCCTGTCCTCGAACCCAGCCCAGTTTAAACCCCTTGTCCCGGTGGCTGGGTAGGTTCCTAGAGGCCTGGTTGTAAGGAGGGACGTGATTGGCTGGCGGGTCCTGTACGTCACCGGGCCCCACCTCCTCCTTATCATAGGTAGACCAATGGGGTGAGGCTTCCAAGGTGGGGAAGCCACTTGTATTGTTGTTGTTGCTCTGAATTCATCTCCTGGACAGATATATCAGCGCTGAATTCCATGTACGCTAGGTGGGGCTGTGGGGAGAGGTGTGGGCGGTATGTGGAGGGTGTGGGGTGGGAAGGGTTGGGTGGTATTGGGACAGGTGTGGGATGGGAAGGGTTGCGGGGGGTATGGGAATGGGTGTGGGAGGAATGGGGAGGGATGTGGGGGTATGAGGAGGGGTGTGGGGGTGTGAGTAGGAGTGTGGGGTATGGGGAGGGGTGTGGGGGTAAGGGGAGAGGTGGAGGGTATGGGGAGGGGTGTGGGGGTAAGGGGAGAAGTGGAGGGTGTGGGGGTAAGGGGAGAAGTGGAGGGTATGGGGAGGGATGTGGGGGTAAAGGGAGAGGTGGAGGGTATGGGGAGGGGTGTGGGGGTATGAGAAGGGATTTGGGAAGGGGAGGGGTATGGGGTGGGGATGGGTGTGGGGGTAAGGGGAGAGGTGAGGGTATGGGGAGGGATGTGGGGATAAGGGGAGAGGTGGAGGGTATGGGGAAGGATGTGTGCGTAAGGGGAGAGGTGGAGGGTATGGGGAGGGGTAGGGGTGTATGGAAAGGGATATGGGAAAGGGAGAGATATGGGGTTATTGGAAGGGGTGGGGAGTATTGGGAGGGGTGTGGGAATCGGGTGTGGGGTGTATGGGATGCTTATTTCACCCCTCAACTAAACTATCACCCCCGCTGCCTCAAGAAACACTTAGACACATTGGGTCGTATTCTGAGTGGCTTGGGAGGCTTCTGTCACCTTTTCCTTAGCGATTTATTTTACACTAGCATTCTCTTGTATGCTATCTGTCTATCTTTCTACCTGTCTGTCTATCTATCTATCTATCTGTCTATCTATCTCGCTTTAGGGTCGACACAGTTTGCATCAATAGCATACAACACGATATGCAGGTATGATGTACAGAATAAATCGCTTAGGAAGAAGTGATACGGAATCTCCAAACCCACTTAGAATACGACTCCCAGGACGAACTATTCTGATACATAGGCCATACTGTGATAGTAGTGCCAATATTACCCTAGGATATTTTTAACCTCTCAGTTCCCAGGAAGACACATAATATTATAAAACATTTACTTCTTCAGCCATTTTACTCTACTTACCTCCAAAAGATTTCAGTCTTATTAGGAAACACTTTAGGCACAGGAGTATCTCTATAGGTGTTCGTCAGGCACTCACTAACAACTTTCGAATGACAGATAGAAAGTTTATTAACTGAAGAGCATTTAAGAAGGGCCACGAAGCTCCCGCATTAATTACTTTTGTACCTACTAAAAATATATAAGGGTTTAACACAGCCCTCATTAATCTCTCGAGGAAAAGAAGGCAAGCTGAATGAAATCGTCTGGAGGAAGCAAAAATGAGCTGACACTAAAACGCCCCAGCAGTGGAGAGGTTAAGAGATCCAGTGCGTCTGAGGAATGTGCTCATTTTGGTATCCATCGGAGCACAGAGACGCGAGGGTTTTTACTGCGAATGTACCTGACAGTAACATCAGCCACACACTCAAGGAATCACAATTAAGCTGTTCTGTGTAACCGCTCTTGTGACTTTAACCCTCTGATTCCTACGGGTTTCTCTCTGATTAAAAAGAGAAAAAGCTGAACTGTTTTTACATGTCAGACTCTAGGTGTGGACTTGACTTTGCGTTCTCCAAGCCTCAGCAGTCCTTCTACCTGCTACGCCTTCACATGTCACCACTCTGATTCTAATACTCTCCCTCCATACTGAATCATGCTAGGGCTGTCCCATTCAGAATCGGTGTAATGGTATTAGAAGGGTGTTGCTGTAAGTCGGTGGGTCTTGTGAAGCATCGATGAAGTCTGCGTAACGAAATACAGATACTCAAAGTGTTCCCTGTCCCTCCCTGACATCAAATTCACGTCCTTTCAAACACCAAACAGTTACTCTAATCACCTAACAAAGACCTTCCCCTAAATATAATTCTCAAGTTCAACCATCGCAGTCAAGCCGTCATACAGGGTGTTTACTGCGAAGGAGTTCTCTCGACAGAATCAGTTACCCCGGATTTAGGGGGACCAAATTAACTCATTTCTTTCTCCTTAACTTGGCCCGGATTTTCGTCGTATTTTGGGATTTTTCATGTTGCTCTATGGCATAAATAAGACAATGCTATGATTATATATCCTTTCCAAAGCACTTCTTCGTGGCTAGCATCATATCCTAGCGTTAATCCATTGTTATAGTTAAGCATTCGAATGAAGAGATAGCAATCCCAGGCCAAGTTAAAGAATATATAGGAGAATATCGCCGTGAAAGTGTTATGGAACATCTGGAGAAAACAAGAAACCTTTATCTTTACGCCATGAATGATCCTGCCTGTGCTATAGGATAATCATCTGTGGTAGCAGGATTAAGATACAAAAATTATCGTTCTCTTTTAACGATGAATGCTCTAATCTCAAAAATAATGGATGTCAGTCTTGAGGTGAAATATTAGTATCTTCAGTCTTATTCATTTTGTTTTCATTTGATTCGGGCCAAGAACATACAATTAAACTCAACTAATGGAAGGCCTCTCATGCTGAAGGGGTAAATGAAGACTACTCGTTCATCTAAACCTGAAGATAGAAATGCCTCCCTTAATTTATCCACTCATCTGTCAATCACTGATGACCCTCTCAGAGCATAGGGACCCAAGTCGAGGCTACTCAGTCCCGACGTTTAAGGCAAGGATGATCGATCGCTCTTCCTTGAGTGGCATTATATGAGCAATAAACCCTAGCCAACTCTCGGATGTAAGTCCTATCTGTCACATTCAATTGGGGCGCCTTAACCCGCTAGACAACCAGGCGTCCATTTTGGCTATGTTGTTACTACTCAACACAGTAATGGTTTTCTGGACTAGAGGAAATAATTTGGATTGCCACTCAGTGTAGAATCACCTGAAGCCAGCACTACATAAAGCAAGTGGATAGTAATAATCTTGAAATGTACAGGACGACACCGCAAAGAAGTTGAATCGTCCGTACGTGGTCAGAATAAAAATGTAAAAGATCGTGCTCGTAGTGAAGGGGTTAACACGGGTGGGTGAGCGCGTGTGGAAGCGGTGGGGGGTTAAGGTAGGATGGGTTACATGTTAATGACCTCAGACACGTTACACTGCCATGGTGAGAGAGAGAGAGAGAGAGAGAGGAGTGGTTAGAAGCAGTATCCAGTTTCCATTTACCCCTGAACTGCGATGAAGATATTTGTATGTTATTCCTGCTACGGCCAGTCGGTTTTTCCACTGTTTAGGAAGGATCTCTCGTAGTAAGGTTTTTAATATTTTTCAGTACGGGGACGTCTCTTTTATTTTACTCATACATTTCCCCAGATGATTTGATTCAGCTGAGGCAAAACTATTATTAAACGGGTTAAATTTAGTCGTCATTAATCCAGTTCCTTCTAAGAGGCTCTGCTAGTTGAACGAAAACTTCTGGTAATGGCAAGAAGTATCAGAGTTGCCTGGTGTTGCTCGCGTTGGCTAAGTTCATTGACAATTACTGCAACAACACCACGGACAACCTCCCACGGCCCACCCAGGAGGACGTGTCTTGTGCCTCACTTTCTTTTTTGCAAGGTTTCCACGAATGTGTATATATATATATATATATATATATATATATATATATATATATATATATATATATATATATATATATATATATATATATATATATATATATATATATATATATATATATATATATATATATATATATATATATATATATATATATATATATATACCTAGGCTGCTTCCCCCAAGGAAAGGGAGGTATATATATATATATATCCATCAGGGATGAGTGAGGCTGGTCACTCTCATCTTAAATGTCGGGACCAAGTGCCTAGCCCCGGGCTCCAACGCTCCTCATGGGGCAATGTAGGATTGGATGATGGATGGATGGATACATCCATCGCTATTCCACGTCCTTCTTGTCTACAGTGGCTGTTTAGATCGCCTTTGGGAAATCAAATTCAGCTCAATCCCATATCAACACCCATTGCATAATGTCAATAAAAAAAGACACAAATGTATCCATTAATTTTGGAAGGCTGGACAATATATTCGAGAGTCTAAGATGGGGATAGATCCCTCTCTGAACTCTCAAAGGAAGTTACCGTGGCACCTACCGTCTAACAACGCCTGTAAATATACATATCAAGAAGAATCCACTCCTTTGTATTTTCCTGCAAGGTCGAAACTGAACGTCGGGGACAGCCCTCGGCCTCAGACAACCAAGTGTAGATTGTACTGTACCGATTAAGTACGTTCGTCATTGTGTATGATTATGTCAAAATTCGCTTGTTTATCTTAAAAATTCTGGACATTCTTTTGGCAGGGAGGGGAATCGGTTGCGGGTAGGAGGCTGCACCCTTCCCTGAAACTCCACGTGCTGTCCATATGATCGTGGCCTTCGTCTGGGCCACCTGCACCCGTGTACTTACAGCATTTAGCGTAGACTTGAAGACTGTGGCTGTGTATAGAGGACAGGCAAGCAAACAGACACTGTGAATTATCATGTAGATAAGGAAAAAGTAAAAAAAACACCTTCATAATGAAGTAGCTAATGAGTTGACAGAAGCAGAGGACTTGGCAAAGGGCAGAAGCAGGACTGGGAAACTAGTGCTATGTCTCTGTTCCGCTAATCATTTTGTGGTCTTTGGCGTGTTACAAGACCTGCGTGCAAAACTGTGCATACCAAACGAGGTCTTCGCTCAGATATCCCGTCACATGCAGTTACCTAACCCGCGGAAGACGGAAAGCCACTCCTAAGATGAATAATAATATCTAGTGGAAGTCAACGTCAATTTTTCTACATCATTTGCACACCGCCAAGTAAATAAACTCAGCTTAGGGTAGATTTCTTGTAGTGACGGGATTAATGGGGGCTGTCTTTAATGTTTCAGCCGCTAGTGATTTCCCTCATCTGAATAATCTCGCTTGTTGTTTGGATGGTATATCAGTGTGATCGACAGGCTTGCAATAGAGCCAAACGGTTCCCTTTTACTGCCTCCTTGTGCCTGTAGAGATAAGAATGGCGTGTAGACAAGTGTGTGTGTGTGTGTGTGTGTGTGTGTGTGTGTGTGTGTCTGTCTGTCTGTCTGTCTGTCTGTCTGTCTGTCTATCTGTGTGTGTGTGTGTGTGTGTGTGTGTGTGTGTGTGTGTGTGTGTGTGTGTGTGTGTGTTGGGGCATGTACGCAGGGGTAGGTACCGTAACAGGCCGGCGGCAGGGCAGGGCACGGAGGCGGGCTGGACTAGGCGTCGATATGTCCTGCCTACACACGAGTGCACACACACACAAACACACACACACACACACACACACACACACACACACACACGCTTCACTCATCATCGCCCCTTCCACAAACACACACACACACACACTCATGCTTCACTTCTCATCGCCCCTTCCACACACACACACACACACACAAGCTTTGCATCGTCATATCCATCATAAAGCCCATCTCCATGACAACCATAGCGTCCACCAGCACTCCCATTTTTCACCATCACTCTCTTTTTCTAACAGTGGACTTGCCGTTTAGATCACGCGTCGCTTTGCGTTTGTGTGTGTGTGTGTGTGTGTGTGTGTGTGTGTGTGTGTGTGTGTGTGTGTGTGTGTGTGTGTGTGTGTGTGTGTGTGTGTGTGTGTGCTCCACCGTGCAAACTTATTCTCTCTGTTTATCCACTTTAATATTTTTTTTACTTGGTGTATAGAAGTGTTGGAGAGGACGCCTTCATGTGGTGGGACCGATATACCGAGCCGCTCCACTGCCCAGTTGTGCAAACGTCCCTGGTCTTCCCCTATCCCCCGATATGGAGGACGGTGAACTACATGAGGACTTCTTCAGCATGTAGTTTGGCGGATTTACAGTTCAGATGGTCTTGGGGCTACGGCTACTACTACTACTACTACTGCTACTACTACTACTGCTACTACTACTACTACTACTACTACTACTTGGTGGTCTAGTGGTCAAAAGGTGAGGGTCGATGTGAAAGTCAGGTGTGAAAGTCAGGTGTATGCACAACGAATATCTAAGAAACAGCTGGAGGTTTTTGATCACGTAATGCCACGGGAAGGGTTGGCTGGAAACCTAAACCTAAATTTCTCTGGATTATGGAAGGCTGTCGTAAGGATTCTACATCAGACTGTAATATGGAATAGGCAGTTACCTAAAATACCAGTTTACAGTATTTATTGAATCGATTTATTTAGATAGGTAGATAGATAGACAGATGAACAGAGAGAGAGAGAGAGAGAGAGAGAGTTTTCAGTGTCAAGGCTGAATAAACAAGATCAAGGTGAGAGAAAAAAAGTGAAATCTGAGTGTCTTGGTCAAGTACAGAAATCAAGTTGATGTCAAGGGCGTCAGGTGTGGGTGAAGGGTGTCAAGGGTGGGTGTAGGGTGTCAAGGGTGTGTGTAGGATATCAAGGCTGGGTCTAGGATGTTAGGAGTGGGTGTCAAGGGTGGGTGTAGGGTGTCAAGGGTGGGTGTAGGGTGTCAGTGGTAGGTGCAGAGTGTCAAGAGAGGGTGTAAGGTGTCAAGGGTGGGTGTAGGGTGTCAATGGTGGGTGTAGGGTGTCAAGGGTGATTGTAGGATGTCAAGAGTCTCGAGGGTGTATGTAGGGGGTCAAGGATCAATGTAGAAGATCAAGGGAAGGTATAAAGTATTAAGAGTGGATGTCAAAGGTGAATTTTAGTGGATGAAACATTAAGGAGGTGTGCGAAGTTGAGGCTGGATGTCATGGATTAAATAAAGTCCTAAGGCTGTCAAAAAGATAAGCCTGGAGTTCAAAGGCTGTCAAAGGGATGTTCTGGAGTCCAAAGGGCTGTCAAGGGAGAGGCTGTCAGTGCTAATCTAACCCCCCGTCTCTCCCCAGCGAGAGCAACAGCCCTAAATTAGAGGCAGTTGTGGGAGTCAGGCATGCAGATCCTTAAGTCTCCCCCATTAAGATAACTCCAGGATTTACGACCTCTGTCTCTGTTCTTGCACCTCGGGGCTCAGATTCGGGAAATAACTTACGATGATTTCCCCCCTCGTAAGTTAGAATTTGTAACTGTAGATAAAAATAAATAAACGGAAAGGGGAGAATAACTAGCCATAATATTTTCCCCTTGTAACTAAAATTTTGTCGCCTCAGAAAAATAGAAAGGATAAAATAGCTCAATCATTACTCTTCTCGTGACTATAGCTTTTCTCGTTACAGGAAAAAAAATAGACGGGGAAAAATAACTCATCAATTTTTCATATAATAACCTAAGGCTTTGTTGCGGCAGGAAAAACAAAGGAGAAAATAACTCACGACACAGTTCTCCCCTTGTAACTAAAATAACTGATGTTCTGTTGTTTCCGGGATGAACAAACGAGACGAGAATATCACATAGTCTTCTCTTTCTTTTTTTTAGATAAGAAAAAAATTAGTTAGGAGAGGAAACTTATAGTGGGCTGGGATTGAGAAAATAACTTACTGCATTATTTCCCTCTCGTAGCTGAGGTTATTACGATACTGCTTTTCTACGATTAATAAAACACGTGGAAGTATCGTGGACTCCTTTCATCATGTCCTTATTTCAGTTAAAAGTAGGTACAGTTGAATAGTTGTTATTTATTGGGATTCAGAAAATAACTACAATAATTATTCCACTCGTAAGTAAGGCAGCCAAGGGTGTGTCTTTTTCCAGGATGAATATGACATGGGAAGGCTCTACAGTCACCCTTCCTCGTCCTTCCTACCAGAGGAAATGTAAAATATGAGTAACCTTATAAGAGACGATAATTTTCTTCTCAATAGCTAATGTTTTGATTTTTGCAGATAAATAAGAGACATGGGGAGAGTCTGAACGCTACTTTCCCAGTCCTTCCTGATAACAAAATAACAGATAAACGCAAATAACATTTTTAAAAAAGTAAAAATCCTAATTACGGCAAGGAATGGATTTTTTTTTTTTTTTTTTTTTTAATTTGAGTTGTTTTCCTGAGCTTAAAGAAAGAAAAAGCTAAAACAATTTTCCTCTAGAAACTCACGTTTTGTTTTTCCTTTAAGAACAAGATACATGGGAAGATGCAGCAATTCTCCTGCCCTTCCCCTTCCAATAAAATATACGTCTTAGCTACGACTGGAAATTGGTCTTAAGTTTGCCTGCCTAGAACATGGTAATGGCCGACACTCCCCACACACCCTAATCCTCACCCTTCTTCAAGATATCCATTTTAATCCCTGCGTTTTGTGGTCATAAATCCGAGCGCAATATACTTGTTAGGAAATACCAGCCGCGCATGACCTTGAACAGTCAGAGCCAAAAGTTCGCATATTGTTAGAACGAATTACTCTCCTACTTAACGCATGATGCCAAAAAGAGAGGTCATCTATATGCAAAAAATTCGGAATAACTAAGAATTTAAGTTTTTCATAAGTTATGGGTGACATAATAGAAAATGATACGCGAGTTTTGAAGATCCAGCATGTACTAAACTATTTCTAAATTCTTCGTCCACTGGTCTTAACAGTACACAGGAGAGGAGGATTTATAAGCATAGTTACAGTCATCTACTCTGTCGTAACTATGACTTAATCTGTAGGATGAAAATAGAGGGTGTAAAATCTAACAGGCATCTCTCATTTCTTCAATACCAGATTACAGTTTCAAAAGGGAAATAATCATGCGATGTTTCTCTTATTGCAGGAAAGACGAGGAAGCGAGAGCGCAGAAACTTCCCACGTCCGTTGTTCTTCCTACAAAGCAAAATCAGAGTCACGAGAGAGAGCTGATCGTAAATATGTTCGAGAATCTTACCCCAGTACCGTACTTGCCAATCCTTCGCTAAACTTATCCTCAAAAGACGCTGTAAAGTCGCTGCCTTCAAACACCTCTTGGGAACCGTTTTCTTCAGCTCAAGGGAGACTTAACGAATTGTAGGGGTTAGATACAGACTTCTTTAATCCTTTCAGTACGAGAGACATTTCCAGAACTGAATAAAATCGTCTGAATAAGCAAGAAAAAACTCATGAATTACCGTACGTCAAGGGGGCCGAGGAAAAGTCTGAGAAGATGAATTTCGCTATAAGGACGTCACTGATCTTCGATTCATAAGATCTGCCGACATGTTGCAAATACCATCACATCAGTACCGAACAGCATAGACGCTTATTAATTAGTGCCCAAGCAGAGACATGTAAGGGTGAGTGTGTCGCCTATCTCTCCTAAAGTGAAGACAGGAAAAGCAGAATTCCAAAGACATGGCACAGTATTGTTAATTTTTCCTCACGTGACGGAACTGGTCCAGACTTGAATACTAAGCCCTGGTTCCATGCAATTCGATGGGCCTTAGCTAAGAGGTAAGAATGCGTCTCCTTGGTTACTAGTCAAATCAACCTTCCAGTCTGACTACGCCTGGCCACTGACTGGGCTGAAAGGGGATAGGGATCCTTGTCAAATTAAAATAAACATGCTATAAAGAAGGGAAGTAGGGTGTGGCCGGATTGAAAATGGATTATCAGCAGGTAATATATTGTTAACTGCTCTCGTGTGTGGCTTAGCATAGCAATGAGAATATAGAAGGGACAGACACGCATGTATTTTGTTGGAATCAGCTTCATCCAGTCTTGACTATGATGATGATGATGATGATGATGATGTTGATGTTGTTGTTGGTGATGGTGGAGTTGTAGTTGTTGTTGTTGGTAGTGGTGGTCTTCTTCTTTTTCTTCTTCTTCATCTTCTTCTTCTTCTTCTTCTTCCTCTTGTAATTCCTGTTCTTGTTGTTATCGTTGTTGTTTTTGCTGTTGTTGTTGTTGTTGTTGTTACTGTTGTTGTTGCTGTTATTGCTGCTGCTGTTGCTGTTATTTTTGTTGTTTCTGTTATTGCTGCTGCTGTTGCTATTATTTTTGTTGTTGCTCCTGCTTCTTTTGTTGTTGCTGTTGTTGTTGTTGTCGCTGGTTTTATTGTTATTGCCGTTGCTGACGTTGTTGGCGTTGATGCTGTTGTTGTTGTTATTGTTGTAGTTGCTGTTGTTGTTGATCTTGTTAGTTCATGTAGATGTAAACCCGTCAAGGTGGGTGTTCTCAGGTATTCTAAATTAGGGTTATATCAAAGGACTATATTTGCTGTCATATATGGTGCGTCGTGAGGTATGTTATGTTGGCACCTACAATTCTGTCTATTATGTTTTTGTTTTAGCCACATAATTTTAGTCACCTGAAGTAAAATGATCGAACAGGGGGAGTTAGATCATTTATAACCATCTAAATCTTCTCTATAATGGGTCTCGCATAAATTGGAGAAAGTAATTTGGTAGCAGTAAAAATTAACAATACGAAGAGGCCATCGTAGTTAAATGGTCAAGTACGGATTGAAAGTGAGGGAAAAATTAGTTGTTGGTGAGTTATAATTGGTTAGTGTTTGTACTGAGGTAAAGAAAGGCGGCGGCCACATCGGTGAGCTTGTGTCTTTGTGGATAGGACAGTTTTTGAGGGATAAAACTGTGAAGTATCTTGGGGAGTTAACTGTAAAATTGAGATGGTTGTTGTGGCCATGTGACTGTGTATATGTTTGTCAAGTGCTAGCCTGTGGATGGAGGCTGTCATCTGGGCGTTATATATACTGCAGAGATGATGCACTGAGACTACGAGAGTATTATTTTGAGGTCACGATATTTTGCAGCTATGATATCCTAGGCAAGTACCTTTTACCGGACTGTCAGTACCAAATAAGTGACAGCCAAGAGAACGAAAATGATGACCCTCTCAACTGGAGCAGGCCAACACAGAATAATCGGAACCAGTTTACCAGGCAAATGGAATCTTAATCTTTTCGAAGTGCCATTAATTTCCTGGATCCGTGCAGGCTCCAGGACAGGACCTGACCCCGGTACCACCTCACTAGTAACTGGAAAGCACCGGGAACTGGACTGGGGCTAGATTCACGAACAAACTTACGAGCAGCCCTCTCTCGTAACTGGAATTTTCTGCTGCAGGAAGAACAAGGGCTAAGGGAGGTTTCTGTAGACGCTAATCCTTCCTACAGATATAATAAAAAACTTGTGACAATTTCCTTTTCGTCAGATTTTTTATTTTTTAAGAGACATGAAAAGATTCTGAACTCGCCTTGCCCTTCCTACTAAAGGACGTCCTATCGCTTATCAAGACGTTCGTGAATCTCTCCCTAAGGCTGGAAACTGGTATTATTGTCCACATTCTTGATTATCGCATCGGCCAGTGTTTTTGCTTTCATTATATTCGCCTCACCCTGCCAATGCGGCCGTTTAACTTTCCTGGGAGAGTGAGGGCGCGAGAGATAGTCTTGGTGGTGGGGGGTTGTTCGAAGGAGGAGGGAATGCGGAAAAAGAGAGATTAGAAGACGATTATGGAAAACGAACATGAAGGGTCAAGTGGTTAGAAAAGTTATTTGCTGCTCGAAAGGACGTGAGTGCGATGGGTAACAGTTTCATTTCTTGAACTTCGATATTTAGACTTTGCTGACCTACAAGAACCATCGTCATACCATACACCTTCGTTACTATCATCACACCAGTCGTGAATGAGGCAGCCTTAGCATGTATTTCGTATGAACAGTGGGTACTAGCGCCGAAATGATGATATCAGGAATTGTGAGCCAAGAAGGACTGAGCTATCTAATACACAGGTTCTGATATATAGGAGAGAGAGAGAGAGAGAGAGAGAGAGAGAGATTAATGGATTTATGAGTTTCTTTGGTGGACTTAGTAGGTTCCCGTGCACTTCTTCTCTACTACTTAATTTCTGAACACGGGACAATGACCCTTTCTCTACAACTAAAGGACTTCGTAATTTAATCTGACACTATCCAGCCAATTTTGCTTGCCTCAGGAAATCCCGTAGCGCCAAAGATTTTAACGTTAATAACTTTACTTTGATGATGTATTTTTCATCTCATTCTTACCACCTCTAGACCACTTTATTTAATCCCTCTAGCTCGAAATGCATCTCCAGGGTGAACCCAATCATCTGGTAGTAGCAACGATGATGTAAATGAAATAGATAGATAGATAAATAGACAGACAGACAGACAGATTGATAGATAAATAGATAAAGATGCCAACAAACCTGCTAAGCCAACGAGAAAACGAGTTAAATGAACTTAAGCCATAATTTATGTGTGGTTAACATAACAGAAACGAAGGCAGGGAAAGTAGGCAAAAGTGAGAGTTGGCTGGAAGCAGAGGAAGTGAGAAAGAGTGAGAGTTTGCTGGAGGGCAGAGCGTCTGGAGAGGCTCCTTAACCTTGACGTGGGAGAAAGAAAGAGAGAGTCGAAGGGCGAGATCTCACTCTCTGCAACTCACTCTTCACAGTCCACTCTTACTCTCAGAAAGCTTATCGTGTGTGTGGATGCAAATTTGGCTCTTGGTGGTGTTTGTGAGGTGCAGTCACTGTGTTTGTCTGCATTCCATCTGAAACTGCTTTCTTACTTATACTTCAAGGTAAATAAATTCTCTTAAGCTACGAGGATTCTTCGTCAATTGAATAAGATCGTTTAGTGTTAAATTAAATATTATAGTTGTTCGGACTATCAGAATATATATATGAGAATATATACTCGTGTATATATGTATATATATATATATATATATATATATATATATATATGTATATATATATATATATATATATATATATATATATATATATTAGTGATAGGTGAGGGAGCTCACCATCCACTCACTCGATGTAGTGCTGCTCTGGGTGTCTGCCCTTTCCTCTGTTCCATCCTTCCTCCGTCTTTCTTTCCTTCACTCTTTCCTTTTTCTTCTGTCTACGGGGGACTTTACGCTCCCTCTTCTGTTTTTCTTTTATTCAATCTTTCCTCTTCCTTCTGCCTATGGGTGACTACACTGAGTGACAAGCCAAATGGTTTCCCGTACACAAGGAAAACAATTTACAACGCTGGGTCGTAACCACATAACCAAATTATAGCGCTTGGTGGTTTAGTGGGTAATTAAGGCGTTCCAGTCGGACTGAGCCTGTGTAGGTTTATATCCAAGGGGTGTTAGTTGATTGCTCATGTAATGCCACCCAGTGATAAGTGAGGCTGGTCACTCTCATCTTAAATGTCAGGACCAACTTGCCTAGCCCAGGACTCCTACGCTCATGGGGCAACATAGGATTGGATGATGGATGGATGGATAGATCGATCGATAGATAGATAGATAGACAGATAGATAGATAGACATATATATATATATTTATTTATTTATTTATTTATATATATATATATATATATATATATATATATATATATATATATATATATATATAACCCATTGAATCCCAGAATTGCTGGGCGAGGCACTGCACTGGGAGGGTACTAAGCGTACCGCCCTCTGCCTATCGGCTCATAGTCGCGAAGCTCATAGGTCCCTACCTGGGGTTCCCTGCTTTATGGAGGTTTGAAAATTCCCAGTTCTCTCTAATACTGTGGACGCTGGGCTCCAATGGGATATATATATATATATATATATATATATATATATATATATATATATATATATATATATATATATATATATTTATTTATTTATTTATTTATATATACACACACACATATAGATAAATAGATAGATAGACAGATAGATATAGTAATAGGTACATGGAAGGACATACTACTGCAGCGTGTTAATTGTCTGTCCTTGGGTGTGGTTGACCTTAGCAGGAGAACCAGCAGACGGTACACGCAGCCAACCACATCCCTGGGGCTTATTTAGGGCTTAAAAAAACTACAATAAACTAAGCGTGCATTAGTCTGAATCATACATCTGTCTGCCATGATTCTTGTTTTCTCTCTTGTCTTTTAAGTACGGTATTACTTAAAGAATATTGCCATGGAGAACGTGCATTACTTCGAATCATAGACCTATCTGCCATGATTTTTTTTTATATGGCTTACAGAATATTGTCATTAGTCAGATCCATGCTGTTATCTACCATCCTTTTTTTTTTCTTTTTTGACGTAAAGAATATTGCCATGGATAACGTGCCGGGGTTGTCTTTTGATCTGTACAAGCACTCTAATTAGCCTTGTGTTATGGCGTGAATATCCTCGTGAGGTTCGATACCATCAAGAAACTGGACGCGAGTAACGGGTTCTGGATGTTCTGGCTCATCAGGCGAGGACAGAACAGGGAAGGAGAGATAACAAGGCAATAGGAAATTCATAAACCCAAGATGAAGCTGCTTTTTATAGCTGCGCATGGAGGAGGATGGTGATACTGGATTTTTGTGTCTTTTTCTGACTTAGGAGAGGACACTGTTTGGAAAACCTTGTGCTTCCCTAAAACAAAGATTTTTTAAATGAAAAAGGTCACTACACCCTTTTTACACTAACTTGGCGTAAAATTGCCATGTCCCCATCACGAAAGTAAAGTCGTGACAATAGACCAGCACTGGAATATGATGTAAGTCACGAAGCAATGCTATGGAAAGCGTGTAGAGACGTGGCGTTATCTTTTCTAGTCAATGAGCTACGTGAAATAAGCTACAAAAAGACGAAAATTTCGGCCAAGTTAATGTGAAAGAAGTATAGCATACTCAGTCCTCCGTATATCCATCAGTTAAAATCTGGAATAGTCTCCCTCCCTCGGTTTCACCCCAATCAATAGCCTCTTTTCCAGCGATTGCCATTTGTCCAGGAATCTCGAAATGAATGGGTCTTGATTTTGGCTTCATTCCATTTGACTTCCTTTGAGCGGGACAAATTTTGCAGCCTCTGAACCTCCGCTTCCCTCCTACAAAAAAAAATAAGTGTGTCAAAGAGGAAGGCTTGCTGTAGAGTTCCGCACATAAATATCTAAGTTTCCTTTGCTGTAAGTGTGTCCGAGAGGAAGGTTTGATGCTGAGTTTCCAGAATAAATATCTGAGTTTCCTTTGCTGAGGATGCAACGTCAGGTAATGGACAGGTAAACAGATTTTGGATCAGGTTTGCTGTCGATCGCGCTCTCTGCCATTCCTGGTAAATCCAACTGGCTTTCAAACACGTGAAACGAGAAACCGGTACATAGTTACTCGTATCATCTAAAAACCTCGCCTTCGAATCAGCCTAGACAGATATGCTCCCAGTATTCTAAAAAAAATTCTCTGTCATATATTCATACCTTGCATAACTTTAAACATATTACAAACGTACCATGAGAAACCACACACAAGTAAAGATATGTTTATTGCCGATAATAATACGAGTAGCAGAGATTCAGCTTTCGATTACACCAAAGAGCTTTCAAAATGTAGGTGGCAATCAGGTGGTAAGAGAAGTGGTCTGCTGTTCGAAAGGCCGTGAGTTCGGTCCTAGCCTGGGGGCGTGAAACAGTTTGCAGATCTGAATTTCTCTAAAATAGACTATACTGATAATTCCTCAGGTCCACCAACATGTAAATATCTAAAAAAAAAAAAAAATGCTACTATTTGGTCAGTCGTGAATGAGAAAGCATGTATTCTGTATGATCGGTGGGTATTGGTGCCGAAGTGGCGAGATGTGCAGATGTGTGGCACGTAGGATTGTTGGGCCTCGGGGAACAGATTATACAGTCTATGCTGGAATTTGACACATAAGACAAGATATATAATTTATAGTAACAAGAAATAGTCCAAGTTAGTTGTATCTATATTTATCGATGGCTATTACTTTCTGAATTAAATGTAGCACCTGGAATTTAACTCCTTAATTATGAGAGATTTTCCCTTAGCTAAGATAAATTTTTAGGGGTAGTATTGAGAGAGAGAGAGAGAGAGAGAGAGAGAGAGAGAGAGAGAGAGAGAGAATATATGGCTATTTTCCAGTTTATTCCTGCTACCTAGAGACGTTTTTTCAGCTTTTGGGGAGATTTTCTTATTTCATTAACCACCACACTACTTCGGGTTTTTTCGCCAAACTAAAAAAAAAAAAAAATACTTGACCGTAGTAACACGTACAAATCATAATAAAATACGTAATCGGGCTGAAGGGATTAATAGCAATCGTCTTAAATCCCTTCACTGTGTATGCATGTATATATGTATGAATGTATGTATGTAGGTATAGTTCTGGTAGAGGAGTAAATGTATGTTTCTAATTCATTCACTATGTGTGTATGTATGCATGTATGTTTCTTTGAATAGGTATGTATGCATGTATCTTTGAATAGGTATGTACGTATGTATGTTTATATGTATGTATATATATACGTATGTATATATGTGTGTATAATCTTGGGTAGTTATATGAGTAGGTTAATATAAAAAAGAATCATAGTCACTCTAGAGCCAGTTTTTTTTTATGCCACCGGAAATTGCTGTGTGTGTGTGTGTGTGTGTGTGTGTGTGTGTGTGTGTGTGTGTGTGTGTGTGTGTGTGTGTGAGACAGACAGACACAGACAGACAAACAAGAGACAGAGACAGAGACGAGCGAAGGAGGAGAGAGTGTTTTTGCGTCTTTGTTTTGTTTTGTTTTGTTTGTTTTTTCTGTCAGGAATTCAAGTTCATAAAACCACAACTGGCTGTCAAGTTCAAAGCAAATCCAGCTGAACAAAGTGTAGAGGTGTTGATGTGCATGACCTCTCCATGGGATTATTTAGATGAGCAATACTGTGAGTGTGAGTGTGCATTCAGTGCGTGTTGGAGTGGGCATTAGTGTGTGTGTGTACGAAAGTAGGTTAGGATAGGGTTAGGAGCATAGAGGTAGGATTACCTCTATGATTAGGAGTGATGTCTGTTTGATAGTCTCTCTCTCTCTCTCTCTCTCTCTCTCTCTCTCTCTCTCTCTCTCTCTCTCTCTCTCTCTCTCTCTCTCTCTCTCTGGTGTGAGGTCAGCAGAATATTGCCAATAAATTAATCTGCCTATCCTTATTTGCTCTCAGGTCGATAAACCAGTTCTTGAAAATCACAAACAGGAAGACACAAGACTCCCTTTGCCCGGCCACTCCTCTCTTCTTCTCTCCTTACCCCTCTTGTCCTCTTTCCTTCCCTCCTCTTCCTTTTCCTCCTCTCTCATTCTCCTCTCGTTCTTCCTTTAACCTCTTATCCATTCTCCTCTTCTCTCTTTCTCCTCCTCCCCTTCCTCTTCTCCTCTCATCCACTCTTCTCTACTCTCGTTATTCCATCTGTCTTCTTTCTCGTTCCTCTTTCCCGTCTCTCCTCCTCCTCACCTGGAACCTCATCAATTTTCCATCCTCCCCTCCCTTCCCCTCGCATTTCCTCTTCTCTTCTTTCCCATCCTTCCATCCTAGCTCTTCTTCCTTTCCTTCCTTATCTACCCTTCCCTCTCCCCCCTCCTCCACTCCCTTTCCTCCTCTTCTTCCTTTCCTTCCTTATCTACTCTTCCCTCTCTCCCCTCCTCCACTCCCTTTCCTCCTCTTCTCCCCCCCTTTACCCTGAACATGGCCCCTCCTCCTCCTCCTCCTCCTCCTCCTCCTCTTCCTTCTTCATCCCCTATCCTTCCACTCCATGCTCAAGCCTCTTCCTCTCCCTCTACTCCCATCCCATTTCCTCTCCATTCTACCTCATATCCTTGCATTACTCCTTTCATATCCCTTCTCCTCCTCCCCTCCCATATTCTCGCCTCTTCTCTCCTCTCCTCCCCTCTCCTCCTCTCGCTTCCTCCTCTCCCATTCCTTCTTCTTCCGTTGAATACCTCTTCTCGTCCCCCCCTCCTCTCTCATTCTCCCTCCCCTCCCCCCACCCAATCCCATCCTCTCTCTCTCTCTCTCTCTCTCTCTCTCTCTCTCTCTCTCTCTCTCTCTCTCTCTCTCTCTCTCTCTCTCTTGTTCAGGACGCGAGATAGGGTAGGCCTTTTGTGTTTTACTCGACGTGTGTGTGTGTGTGTGTGTGTGTGTGTGTGTGTGTGTGTGTGTGTGCGCGCGCGTATGGGAGCTTCAGCGAAATAATTTAAAGAGTTTGGAGCCGTTTTAATCAAACATGGCGGAAGGGTTAAAGGTAAGCCAAGACGTAAGCGTACTGTCTTCAGGAACAATAGGTCAAAGGTCAAGAACAGAGACGCAGGTCAAAATTTTACCCAGTAAGGTCAACTTAAGCAGTTTTTATCCAATTTACACCAAATTTAGTGGAAAGGTTGAGGGTAAAGCAAGAAATAAGGGGTTCGATTTTAAGAACAATCTCTTAAAGGTGAAGGTCAATGGACAGGAGCAAAATATGGCCTGTATGTATGTGAACTAAATAGCTACCTCAAATTTGCTCTGATTTGGGGCAGTTTTGGAGGAAGTGTTGAGGGTCAGCCAAAGGGTTAACCTGTTACATTTAATAACAATGGCTCAAAGGTCAGTCTCATAGCAAGGTCAACTTTGTTTTATGAGAGGAAGAAGGAACCAAAGGCTGAGCCCGCAAAACAGTTCCCTCCAAGAAGAAAAAACAAAAACAATACAGAAGAGAGCCAAATTCAAGATCCTAAGCAATTTTTATTCAATTTTTAGACTAAGATTTTTTTTGGAAGGGCTGAAGGTAAACCAGGGATAAAGGGAATCGATTCGAGCACAGTCAGTTAAATGCCAAAGTCACAGGAAAAGGTCAGAGGTCAAAGTCACAGGGCAAGGTCAGAGGTCAAGGTCACAAGGCAAGGTCAGAGGTCAAGGTCACAAGGCAAGGTCAGAGGTCAAAATCACAAGGCAAGGTCAAAGGTCAAGATCAGAAGCCAAGGTCAGAGGTCATGGTCAGAATTCAAGGTCAGAAACCAAGGTCAGAGGTCAAGGTCATAAGGCAAGGTCAACCCAAAGTTTTCATTCGATTTCGACCAAACTTGCCAGAGCAGTTAATGGTTAGGCAAGAATGAAACAGTTCGAGTTTGAGGGCAAGCAGTCGAAGGTCGAGGTCACAAGGCTCTTAGACCAATTGGCGGGCGCGGGCATTGCACTCTATGGCCCGTATCGTCGTCGGGTAAGGAGGCTCCCTAGCACCTCTTCCTTAACGATTTATTTTCCAAACTACTCATTAATATCCCCTGGTTTGCCTCTTATGTTTTTTCAGTATCGACATGGACTAAACCAATAGCACATAAGAATATAGTGATGGAGAAGAATCAGAAATAAATCGGTAAGGAAGGGGTGTTAGTAAGCTTTCTAACTGTACTAGAATACCGCCCTAGGACTCCTCTTCTTGTTTTTTTTTTTTTTTTTTTTTTTTTGTGCTACCTATACACAGAATAATTTTACCATCAAGGGACGAGTTTCTTCAGCAGACATAAAATCTAATAATCAAAAGGTAAGAGGCTGTGTGTGTGTGTGTGTGTGTGTGTGTGTGTGTGTGTGTGTGTGTGTGTGTGAGTAAAGCCCTGTGCATTTAGCTGGAAAATTAAGCGCACATGGAAGCAAAAGAGTTTAATTTTTATTTGTTATCGTCTACATTCCTCGGTTTCCACCCTTTCATTTTTCATTTACACCTCCCCTTCTGCTTTCCTTACCCATTTTCACTTCCCCCTCTGCTTTCCTTAACCCCTTTTCACCTCCCCTTCTGCTTCTTTCTCCATTTCCACCTCCCCTTCTGCTTTCTTCACTCATATTCTTGCCTTGTTCGGATCTAAAACACTGCGTACCTCACACTTCGTCAAAGCTGATCTTCCACTCACAAAGATACATCGTAAGAGCGAAGGCGGTGCTATATTTCATCTTTCTCTCTCTCTCTCTCTCTCTCTCTCTCTCTCTCTCTCTCTCTCTCTCTCTCTCTCTCTCTCTCTCTCTCAAGTTTTTCCACCATATTTTTTCTTTTCTTTTTTTTTTTTTTTTTTTTGGTAAGGTTATCTTTTCTCGTACCTTCTTTTAGTCCTTTCTGTGTCTCCTGATTTTCTTCCACTTTCTTCTTCTCCCTTCCTAGTCTTCCATTTTTCCAGCATACCCCCGTCTCTTCTTCTGCAACCTTTATTTTTACATTCTTGGTCTTTCTGATTTTCCTTTACTTTCTCCTTTTTTTCCATCCACATCCTTTTTTCCACCCCACTCTCTCCTTTTTTTTTTTAATCACCTTTTTGTTATTCTGATTTTCTCCTACTTTCCCCTTACTCCTCCCTCTGCATCCTTGTTCCTGTGCGTGGTTAGTAGGGAGACATGAGGCCTTGGCAAGCTAGGTGGATGAGAAGCAGTAGTGATGGAGTATGGATGTATGGTGCTAGTTATAGTGATGTCGTTAGTATTGTGGTTGTGTTATTCCTTTGCCTATTTCCTATTATCTCCACCTCTTTCGCTTCTCATCCTCCCACTCCATCTCCCCACCTGTTATTGCAGTGTCCGGTTATGAGTCATTCCATGCACCATAATTTGCAAAAGCACATCGCCCACTTGGAGCATGAAGCGTAGGTGGTGAGACAGGACTGTAACTAAATCATTTTTTCTTTCGATTTGGCTCTCTCATTTTTCTAAGTCTGTGCTTTTTCGTTTATATATTTCAAGTTTTCGTCCAGCATTTTTTTTTTTTTCATTTGCTGATTTTCTCCTATTTCTATATTTACACCCGCCTCCCTTTTGCTCCCCCCCTCCCCTTTCTGAATCACTGCATACGTCATATTTGGTGAAAATTGATCGCCCACTCACCCAGCTGAACCGTAAGAGGCACATTTTTTTCCTCCTTGCTTTTCTTTTTTCGTCACTGCTTGCTTTTATTCTTATTTGTTTATGAATATGTTCGTTTTCCTGTATGTGTGCGAGTGTTTTCTTGTGTTTACGTTTACATGTGTGTGTGTGTGTGTGTGTGTGTGTGTGTGTGTGTGTGTGTGTGTGTGTTGAAGGAAGGATTTGAAACTCTCTACATTGCCACCCTCATTTCAGTGGTCATTTTCCTGTTTTATTCCTGCAAATCCCCGACAACTTATTTAGGCTACAGACACAAGGGTCATATGAGAGAAAACGGGAGTAGAGAAGAAGAATGAAAGGTTAACTTAGAGGAAAAGGTAATTGACTCCCATTTGGTCCGGATATCGCTTGCATTCTTTCCCAGCTAAAGGCAGACGATTTTGGTTAGCTGAGACTGAATCACAGGAGCCTGAGAGTGGCACTTTTAACTCCCTTATGGTCGGAACAACTCTGGCATTCCATCCCAGCAGACGCCAGACGATTTTATTCAGCTGAGCGTGAGTTACAGATGCTCGAGTGTTTACCTTGTCACCATTAACCCTCTCACGGACGGGATAAGTTTGGTATCCTGCTCCTGCTATCTACAGATGATTTTTTTCAGGTGCGGGTGACCCATAGGAACCTGAGGAACTGAAGAGAGAGGTAAGGATAGTTATGTAAAGGATAAGGTGGTAGGAGAGCCCTTTGTAGTAGTAGTAGTAAGTAGCAGTAGTAGTAGTAAGTAGTTGTAGTAATAGTTGTGGTAGGCCTAGTAATATTTGTATCCCCAGGTTTATCCTAATGTAAACCCAGTGGAATGCAGGCTGAAACTACTCCTACCCTGCAACCCACCATCCTCCTTTTGAGAGATCGGGAGGGAGCTGAGGGGTGTTTGTGTAGCCAGGCACCTCCACCACTAGGTCAAATCAGTGCCACCACGTGAAGGTGTCCCTCTCCGGCACCCTTAAAATCACACAAAGCAGAACAAAGGACGGCAAACCACAACCGGTCCTTTCATTGTCTCTCAGGCGATTTACGATCAGGAGGGCTTGTATAATTATGCTAGTCCTTGTTTGAGAAAGAAAAATAAACGGTAGTAAAACATGAAGCTCACCCCAACCCAGCCCTACAGGTGAGCTGGCTGAAAAAAATAAAATGAGACTAACGAAAAACAAACACCAATAAAATAGGAAAAAGTAATCATGAAAGCAATAATCATACAACTATTGGAAATACAGATTATCTTATTCTCTTCAATTTTACCAGCATCCTCAAATGAAAAAAAAAAATGCTGTCCAAAAACATGCATTAATCGTTCACTCTGATTCACACGTGTACAGAAAACTCTCAGTCTACGAACAAATATAATAGTTCAAGGAATAATATAAAATGTGTTTCCATAAATATGATAAAAGTTAACCAGAGGAACGATTTTCAACAAGCACTCCACATACAAGAGGGCAAAATTGTCATCACGGTTCATCCTACCTAACATTTCTTCACTCAGCCTTACTTTCCCTAACACCACCTTACTTAACCTGAAAACACTTAACCTTAACCTGCCGAAAATCACTTAAACTAATCTCACCTAGTAACTCCCAACTTTAGCTTACCTAACACCACCTACCCTAACGTAACAACAACCAGCCTTACCCTGCCTAACACCATTCGATCTAACACTATACCTAACAACACCTAGCCCTAATCTGGCCAACCAGTCCTATCCTAGCTTTTCCTAACAGCACTCACATTGATCTAGCAACACCCTACCTCACCCTGGCATACAACATCCAACATCACCCTAACTAACACAACCTTTCCTAACAACCCCACCTAGCCAAACATCACCTAACGTTACCCTTCCTAGTAATAGTCAACGTCACCTTACCTAGCAATACCTAACCTGACCTTGCCTAACAACACCCAAGCTTACATTTCCTAGCAACACCCTACCTCACCCTAACTAACATGGCCTAATCTAACCTAGCCTAATACCACCGAGCCTCACCCCATTTAACACAGTCTAAGTTTCGTGTCTGACCTCAAACAAACCACATCAACGTCACCCAAGCACCAGGATACAGCGTCTGTCTGGGATGTAATATTTTCCTAGAGTTCCGCTGCTCAATATTTACGGGGGATGGTTTTCTCCGCACCTTATGTGTCTCTTTGCCTCGCCCTCACCCCAGGACACACCGCAGGAGACGCAAGTATCGTTTGGTAGTATGTATCTTTGGTAAATATTCATCATCCTCATCATCAGTAACGAAACGTCTGTCCATTAAACATCAAATTGTGTCCACACTTGATTTAGTGATGCCTACCTTTTCCTTCATCCTTTCATCTCATTTCTTTCATCCTTGTCGTCACTTTTATTACTCTTCTCCTCACTTCAAGTGCTTCTACACTGAATGACAAGTCTAACTGTTTCCTCCAATCCCAGGAACCCTTTACAACGCTGGGTGGTACCTATACAACCAAATAACGGGGTGATGTGGAGCCCGCTATGATACCCCTGCGTACTGGATGGAGAGACCCAAATGCGGCGTCCATCCAGTACTCAAGGCTCCTCATTCTTTCCCCCGCCTCGCTGTAGCGAGGTGTTGTCTTCCGCAAGGGAACATCGGTTCACTGTGTGGGAGGGTCCGCTGTCACTTGTCCGTAGTTGATGGACTAGCTTGGACAGACAGACTAGGGTTAAAACAGCTATTATTTTCCACTATACTCTGTTCACCTTAACTAGGCGTAAATTTGCCACATCTTCATTTAAAAGCTGAAATATAAAAAAATATTAAAGGTAGATTAAGGTGCTAGACACACACAAAAAAAAAAAAAATGCTATGGAAAGGATGGAAGGCAGTAGCATTGTCATTTTCTGCCACTGACCTTCAGGAGATGACTGCAAAAAGGACAAAAATCTCCGCAAAGTTGAAGTAAACGAACCATCAAGTCTCTCTCTTGTGAACACAATACTAGGCATTTTTCCAGCAAATATTATGTTACAGTAAAAATCTCTCCACTAAACATTCTCCTATACTTACCATCTCTCCACAAAACAACACCGTACACGAAACATTTCTTTGCTAAATATCACTATAATATAATGTCTCATCGCTAAATATTGTCTTACACCAAACATCTCGACATAAACATTATCTTACAGTACCATATCAGTCACTACACCTTATCGGGCACCATACCCTTTTTACTGTAACTTGACCATCGTGAATGCCGGGTTATAACAGATTAACTCTAGAAGGTATGGTGCTGGTCACGAAGAAGTGCTGTGGAAAGGATGTAGAGCCGTACTGTTGTCTTTTTTACCACTTAGCTACGTGAAATAAGCTGCAAAAAGACGAAAATCTGGGCCAAGTTAGGGTAAAAAGGAATTGCAATAATTTTCTCTATTATTTGCATCAAGCATTATTTCATTTACCATTGTCATACACCCTCTTTCAGTATCAACTTACTGAATAGGAAAAATACTTGTTTATGTGGTACTGGAGAGAGAAGCCTTCATGTGATGGCACTGATTTAATTGGGCTTTGGAGCTGCCCGGTTATACAAAAAGTCCCTCAATTCCCTCCCTATCTCCCAAGAGGAGGATGGTAGACTGCAGGAGAGGGGCAACTTAAGCCTGCAGTCCACTGGGTTCCCATTCAGATAAACCTAGTGCTATAACAACTACTACTACAGTGTTGGTGTTTCTTGCAAGAGAAAATACCCATACATTTGCTAAAGTGATTTTGTTTTTGAGGTCATTGATTAACTGACTGATAAACATGTCCTTCCGTCGAGATCCATACACCCTATTCACCTTAACTTGGCCAAAGTTTTCATCCTTATGCGACTTATTTCACGTATCGTAGCGGCATTGTAAGATAATTCCACTGTTCTCCACTCTTTCCACAGCACTTCTTCGTGTCTGGCATCATATCTGAGTGCCTATGACCCTTAGTCTCTCAAACGCAAAAATGTTCAGGTATTTAGAAAATAAAGTATCTTGATTTTGACTTTCATATATTTTACTTTTTGGTTAGGTTAGGTTTCTTTAGATTAGACTTAACTTGTATTTTGAAAAGTTAAACTGGTCTGGGTGGGGAATCAGCTTTCTCCATCTCAACAAATGCGTTGACTGGTATCGCGCCTCCCACACCAACCAGGCATAAAACAAGAGAGAGAGGGAGAGAGAGAGAGAGAGAGAGAGAGAGAGAGAGAGAGAGAGAGAGAGAGAGAGGAGGAGGAGGAGGAGGAACAGAGAGGCTAGGTGGATGGAGGGTAATGTGTGTTGTTCATATTCCTATCCTTTTATTCTCTCTTAGGCTCTTCTTTCTCATTCTCAGCAGAAAATAATCCTTCACTGTGCTCATTTTATCATTTTTTTATTGTTTGACACTTTTTGGCTCCTATGACTCACTCTCAGTTGTGCATAATCTCCTGTTGTGCTTATTCTGTTATTGCTTTTTTCTATAAACACTCTTAGATTCCTATGATTCACTCTCACCTGAATAAAATCATCTCATTTTATCCGGAGAGAATACAGTATTTTGATGATGCCGATGGTGAGAAGGATGTATGTGGAAATATTTGCATTCTTAGCTTCTCTCGATTTATTTTCAACCAATTAACTCGTCAGGAGATATGCATAATAAAATTTTAGAATTATTGCTATCGTCAGAGGGTTAATAAGTGACGATATTATCACTATCATGGTTCATTTGACTCGGCCCGTATTCTTGTCGGTTAAGAAAGATCCCTAACGCCTTTTCATAGGCAATTTATTCTCCAGTTACACCTTATTGTCCATATCTGTATTAATAAAATCGCTCTGCTGTCGCTACACTCTGCAGAGACAACGTGCAAAAGGAAATTAATCACCCGTATCCAAGAATTAATCGCTAAGGAAGTGGTGCTAGTGAACCTCCTTCATCGATGAGAACTAGGGCCTCATTCTCAGCTGTATAAAATCGTCTGCCTTAGCTGGAAGAGAATACTGGAGTTGTCCCGATCATGAGAGGGATATTCCGATCACGAAATGGATATATACCACTCAGACCGAACACTGAGGGAGACGATATCGGTGTAGGTCAGTCGAGGATGGGAACAACGTACACACCAGTGGAAGAACGTGAAAACAGAAATGGGGAAAACATGGCATCAGACAAATAGTAGTGAATTAGCAACGAATGACAAGAAATTATACATAGATGGGCGAAAACAACAGTAGAGTGAAAGTGAATATCCGTGAACCAACTGGGAAGCAGGAATGAATGGCAAAGGAATTACAGGTAGATGCAGGTGGGCTGAAAATAATAGTAGAACGAGAATATCCACGAAATAATTGGATGAGAAACGAAATATTGATGCTATCTGACGCCTCCCTCTGGTTCCTCTACGTGTCATACTGCTCAGAGGATAGGAGGCTTTCTACAGTTCCTTCACCTTAACTTGGTGCAGATTTTTGTCCTTTTGCAATTAATTTCATGTAGATCAGTGGCAGAAAGCGACACTTCTACGGCTCTACATCCATCCCATAGCCCATCTTCGTGACTACCATCATTCTAGTGTTAATCTATTAGCACAACTCAGCATTCAGGATGGAGGTATGACAAATTTAGACTAAGTTAGAGTGAATAGAGTATAGTACCTTCTTTGGAATTTATTTGGTACTTTAAACTTAAATATCCTCATTACTGATTTTGGAGAAGTGGGATGATATCTATGTTTGCTTATGATTTGGGTAGTTTCAAGCGCAGAATGGTATTGGCGTTGTATGTCATTTTACACCCAATATTATGGAGTGCAAAATCAAAGAGTATAAATTCTGAAGCCTTGGTAGTGTGTGTGTGTGTGTGTGTGTGTGTGTGTGTGTGTGTGTGTGTGTGTGTGTGTGTGTGTGTGTGTGTGTGTGTGTGTGTGTGTGTGTGTGTGTGTGTGTGTGTGTGTGTGTGTGCTCTCGCACGTCTTACGAACAATTAAGCAGACAGGAAAATTAGCAGAAAGCACGAGCGTACACTACTGCTAAGGCACTCTAAGATGGTGTTGAAATAAGACACTGTACATACCGTCAGTACTAGGCCAATATGTATGCTTTCTTATGATAGCTTAAAAGAGACACTGAAGGAGTAAACTTTATGATAAGAATCCGTAAAAAAACAGATATATTTTAATGTTAAAGTGCCTAGGAGATAACACAGATGATAATGAAAGATATGTGTTGTACTAGTGTGAGAAGAATTATATGAGTACTGGTTTAGGGTGTGTGTAGAGATGAATATTGAATGTGTGTGTGCTGCAGATGTGGGTGAGGATTTATATAATGTGGGTGGAGGTATATGCAAATTGTGGGCGGGACAGGCTGTGTGGGATGTATAGTGTGGGTGGGGTTACATAATAGGGCGAGTTTTTTTGGTGTTTTATGTCTTGTGAAGAGTTGGTTGCAGGTAGGTTGTGGTTGGTGTGTGTGTGTGTGTGTGTGTGTGTGTGTGTGTGTGTGTGTGTGTGTGTGTGTGTGTTCTAGGAGTATGGTGTGGGTGTTGGTGTAGGTGTAGATTTGGGTGTTGGAGCTGATTCATGGTGAGGATGTGGTTGTGATGATGTGGAAGTTGGTGTTTGGTGTGGGTATGGATGCCGGTGTGCGTGTTGATATATGGTGTGGGAGTGGGTGTGGGAGTGGGTGTATGGATAAAAGATGTGAAACTAAAGTTGAAATTTACTTTTATATTTAGACAAACTTTAACTTATAGAAATCAACAAAAACTACTGGATGACGAGCCTTTTGAGAATGTGACTCTCCTCAAATACACCTTTTTGTTGGTCTGGATTTGGGTTTGGGTGTGGGTGTTTGAAGCGGATGTTGGTGTGGGTATCAGATGCCGGTGTGGGCGTTAATTGCTATACACCTCACCAATACTACACCCGTAAAGGAATGTAATACCAGATGGAATGATCGTGTCGGTGGCGTGGCCTCATTCACCCCCGGCAAAACAGGCTGGTATATAGGGCCAGTGCGAGGTCAGTGCCCCTTCTTGACCCTCTGGCACTCCGCCTCCACTCGACCTGCAGCCCACTCAGTCAGCATCCTTATTTATCTGCCTTCGATCTTCTTTGCTTCCTCACACATTTGGTTTACTTTCTTTATCCCTCCCTTTACTTCAGTCATTCTCATCTCAGCCAACATTCATATTTTCTGTATCCTACTGAGTCAGCGTCTTGATCTTCCTACGGTTTCCTTTGCTCTCTCTTACGTTTAGATTACTTTCCTTATCTCTCGCTTTACTTCAGTCATAGTCATCACAGCCAACATTCATATTAAATTTTTATCTTTCTGCATCCCTCTAAATCAGCGGCTTTATCTTCCTTCGGTTTTCTTTACTCTCTCGCTCATTTAGATTTCTTTCTTTATCACTTCCTTTACCTCACTTTCCGTCGTCTCAAACCAGACAACAACCATAGTTTATATTTATGCATCCACATACTCAGCATACTTATTTTTCTTCGCACGGTCTCCTTTCTTTTCTAACACATCTAGATTATATTCTTTATTTTTCTCCTGCCTTTGAGTGTCCTGCACCTCACTCATTCAGCAACTTAATTTATAGGCTATCATCTTTCTGGTATCTCCATTTTTCTCACTCATTCTCATTATTTTTTATTTTCTTTTATGTTTATGCTTTCGTCGCTGCATGTGATTTAGCTAATAGTCTTGTTTCCTCCATTACCTCAATAATCTAATACTGATTCTATATTACTTCCTGTATTATTCCTTGTCTCATATGTCTCCCTGCATTTGACTCGATAGCCCGTATTCTCGTCGGTTGAGGAAGTTCCCTAACACTTTTTCCTATGCGATTTATTCTGCTTATTACACCTTGCTGTCCTCGTCTGCGTTACATATATCCCTCCAATGGCGCCATACCCTGCAAAAACAACGTACAAAAGGCTATTAACCAACCATCCCCCAAAAATAAGTTGCTAAGGAAGAGGTGTTAGGGAGCTTCTTAAACGAGGAGACCTGAGCGCCTTGCATCTCTTTTCTCCTGCATCCTTATTCATATTACGACATTCTCCTCTATTAGGTAGGTTATCAACATCGCTTCCATCATCTTTCCCCTTCTTGTGTATTTCTGTACCTAATATATCCCCTCCCCAGCAATTTTTTTCACTCTCTCATACCCGTTCTAGATTGCATTACTGTCTTCTGTCTTTACGTCTGTCCCAAGTAGCTTTTCATTCATTTAAGAGCAATATTTAGCTTCCCACATTCTCCTTCTGTCTTTCTCACTGATTCTTAGTTGTTTTCACCGTCTTTCATACTTTTGTCTTTCCCCGTCTACATGCCACTCGCTCAACAGTGCTATTTATCTTCCTGCAACCTCCTTCCTTCTCTTACATGTAGATTGTTTCCTTCATCTTCCCCCTTCATATGGTTCCCCCTCTCCATCTGACACCAAGAACCATGCATCGTCTTTAGTCACCAGTCTTTCCCTTATCTGTTTCCTAGATTCACTTTTTTCTTGCCCTGAGCCTAGATTAAATGCACTATCGTCTTCATGTCTGTCCTTCCTTGGCGTGTGATTCAGCTAACATTTTTACTTTGTTTCCTATATATTTTTTTTCTTCCACTCAGGACTTATGGCTTATATTTTGTACCATTTCTTTCCTACGATTTTCACTTCACCGAGAGAGAGAGAGAGAGAGAGAGTCCCAAACCCTTGCCACACACATTCCTCCGCACAAAATTTATTCAGCTCAATGTACTGTCAGTTCCCTGGACTCATCATTCTCCATACCTCTCCTTCGTACACAGCCACTTGCAGACTTCGTAACACTTTTTCCTCTGCGATTTATTCTACACATTACACTTCAACGTCTTCTTGTATGTTGCTAGTGCAATCTGTCAATAAAACAGCGAAATACCTGTGAATAAAGTGCAGGAGACTGCTGAGTTGCAACAAGGATAATAAATCGCTAAGAAAAGTAGCTACGAACTCGTCAGTGCAACTTACCATATCTATCCACCTTCTTCTTGGTCTACCTCTTCTCCTTCCACCATCAAACTCGATCAGATATACCTTTTTCAACACTCTATTGACACCCTTTCTCTCCACATGACCATACCATCCATGCACACTTTCTTCTACCTCCTTACACTGATCTTTCATGTATCACATTATTTCTTATTCTATCCATTCGCCGCTCGCCATACACATTCCTCAATAATTAGATTTAACTGGGGGATTTTTATTTAGTTTCTCCTTTTATCACGTTTTCTTTTGCTCCCTGAAACCTACCTCCCCCAGTTTTTGTTGGGATGAAGATCTTCAGATCAACATAATGAAAATGATGATGATGATTATAATGATGAGGATTATGATGATGATGATTACCTTGCCTTTTGCTCTCTCTCTCTCTCTCTCTCTCTCTCTCTCTCTCTCTCTCTCTCTCTCTCTCTCTCTCTCTCTCTCTCTCTCGCTCTCTTACTCAACAGACACAGACATCTTCCTATTCGTTGCTCATTTCTCTTAGTACATCATCTACCCTTTTCCTTTCCTCTCCTTCCTCCTCCTTCTCCTCTCTCTCTCTCTCTCTCTCTCTCTCTCTCTCTCTCTCTGACCCAGCAACTAAACTCATAAATCTTCCTGATCGTTTCTTTGGCGTCTCTTACTCTCTCACTTTCTCTCTTACTTCTCTCTCAATCTCTCGTCTTCAAGTCTGTCTCCCCAAGTTTCTATTCCGGGTCATGCGAGGGTAAACTTAACTTTTTTTTTTTTTTTTTATGTATCAGATCAGGTTTCTATGTTGGCTTTTATCACCGTCTCTCTCTCTCTCTCTCTCTCTCTCTCTCTCTCTCTCTCTCTCTCTCTCTCTCTCTCTCTCTCTCTCTCTCTCTCTCTCTCTCACATACGTTCCGATCTGACATTCTCGTCTCCTAAATCCCTTTGGCTACTCATCTCGTTCTTTTAACCCTCTCTCTCTCTCTCTCTCTCTCTCTCTCTCTCTCTCTCTCTCTCTCTCTCTCTCTCTCTCTCTCTCTCACACATACGTTCCGATCTGACATTCTCGTCTCCTAAATCCCTTTGGCTACTCATCTCGTTCTTTTAACCCTCTCTCTCTCTCTCTCTCTCTCTCTCTCTCTCTCTCTCTCTCTCTCTCTCTCTCTCTCTCTCGCCAAGCTCATATTTTCCCTACTAATCCTAACAGCATACCAATGAGATTATTTTTAGCCAGCCTATTGAGCGTCCCGAAAGCTTGTCTCATTAATTACACGCCTCACAACGCCCATAAAAAGATCAATTTGTCTTCCCGATGTCGATGAGGAGATTAATAAATTCGGAGCGACGCATGGTACACCGAAATATTACGCTGTGTCATGTATCCCTGTTTTCCGCAACCTGCAACACTACGTGAATACATATTTTGAAGCTCCTATGACCCAATCTCAGTTGAATAAAATCGTCTGGAACTAAAAGGAAGGTAAAATAAGGGGAACGGATTCATGAGGTGCTTAGCCACGGTGCTCATCTCCCTGACTTCGACCGCGCGTGCAGGCGGGCGTTTGGCATCACTGTGACTCATACAAGTAGCCTCACTGGACGCGGGCGGGTGCGGGCGAGAACTACTATGGGTTACAGTGAGCCAGAACTCCAGCCCGCGCCGGTAACATTCGGTGTGGACGCTAACTTGGACCTTTGAGAGTGTGGTGGAGTTCGATTTTTCGTTTCGCTACAACTTGTACTGCCTATGCTAAATAAAACTGTCTGAAAGAAGTAAGAATAAGGTTTAAAACCCATCTAATTTGGATATAAAGAATTGTTACTTGCTGGGAAACGACCGCCTTTGGTAGGATTATTTTTTGCAACACTAACAGGGGCGGCGAAATATAGCGTATGTTCCTAAGAGTTTAATTCACTGAGTCACTTCCTTTTCGAGGAGTGAAAGACGGTAAATTGCACCCGTAGAGTTTTTGGACCGTCACACCTTTAGTTCCGCCGATTTTTGCCCCACTCATAGCGGTTCCGGCCATTTAGGGGTGTATTGTGGGATGGAGGGTACTGATGGCGTGTCTGGTGTGCGTCTGTGGTGTGTCTGAGGAGCGCGTGGTCTGCCTCTGAGGTGTGTCTAGGATATGTTTAGACTGTATCTGAGTGTTTAAAGACAAAATGACACCTTTTGAGATGAGACTATCATATATTCTCTGTGTATTGCTTATTTTCATTTTTCCTTGACCTTTTCATTAGGAAGGACTTTCCAACACAAAACGATAATTCTCAAGTTGAAGAAGTTAAACTCCGTAAAAAAGCGAAAGCAATCTCAACACCTGCCTATGACTGCCGAACTTTCGTTTTAAATTTTGCCTGACCAAGATCGAAAGTATTCAGGTAAAGGAAAACACAATCTGTCAACTTTCAAATAGCTGGTCCATTCTTTAATATACATGGTTACCTTCGGATGTATTAATTCGGTGCAGCAGAGACGTCACTGAACAGAGAAGGTTGAACTTACAGTCATGAACCTCCTCACTCCGAGATCGTCTTCATTTACTTCATTTTGGCCAACGCAAGATGATTATGTTCCCGCAAAACTTGAAATTTTCCGGGCAAAGTGTTAGATTTTACTCTAGTTACTTCTTGTCCACATCCCCCCAAACTATGTGATAACTGGATTGGCCTAACTGTTGATGGCTACACATTACTGGAGTTAGTTCTTGTCCGCAAACATTCATGTGATAATTATGCTGACTTGAAGGTTACTTGCTACACATTACTGGAATTACTGCTTGTCCCCATCTTCCCAAATATTTGATGACTGGTGCAGTGCTTGTTGGTCCCTACACATTATTGCAGTTACTTTGGTCTGCATCACAGTAGTTACATGCTAGCTCTGTTGACGTGACTGCTGAGCGCTACACAATATCGGAGTTACATCTTCGTCTACGACAATTGTTTTCTTTGTTGACATGACTGCTCAGCGCTAGACAGTATCGGAATTCTTGTCCACATCCCCGCAGTTACGTACTGTGTTGCCCTGCCTGTCGGTCCCTACACATAAAGATCCTTGAACCCCAGTAGCGGGTCTGCCACACTCAATTATCCAGGCATCTTCAGCATTCCAGTGAGGCGCCCCGACGCTGCTCCAGCCCCGGAGCCAAATGAAGCTGTACCCGTGCCAACTTCCCCTCCACTTCCCCGCCATGATGGAAGGGCGCCACACACACCCTCCCGTCCAACCCTCCCGCCCTTTTCCTTCGTACTTCACCTGATCGCGAGATGGTTTACAGTGTGCGTGGTGGGTCTCACACTTCATTAACTCCTTCAACAGCAGGGTTTGTTTTATTTTGATAGTTTTATTTTATTCTCAGCTTACGAGAGATTCCTTTGAGGTAAATGTGTTAACCTTTTCTCTGGTTACGAGGGTTCGCGCTTAAGTAAACCTGAGTTACTGCTATTACCTCGATTATGATTATTATAAACTCCACATTCTTTGGAGTTCTTATTGCTATTGTAGATATTATTTCGTTTTTTTTGGGGGGGGGGAGGGGCGGGAGGGGAGATCTAGAAGGCTTCCATTAAAGACTGTTCGAGATGGAGACTTGAAATTTTCAGGAGCGATGTATCTTGGCTGCAGGCTTCTTTGGACACAATTATTTTTTCCTAGCACCAGCGCCTCTCTAGCGCCCTCTGTGTCATTTTTTTTCAATTTTTGCCCTCCTGCTCAGCAAAAACTACTAAATCGATTGTTTTGCGGATGTTCCAGTATGTAGTCGTCAACACATACCTGGGTAGTGATACTGAGAACCAACAAATAGTTTTTGAGATACTGAGGAAAATCAAAATTGCCGCCTAATGCCTGAAAGTGCTAAATCGGAAAGTACTCGGCCGATTTTAACCAATATCGATGGAAATGTAGTGGGTCATGAGTGAACATGATTTGCAGAGTATGAATGACCTTGGCCTTTTGCGTCATACCAAAAGTCCCTTAATATTAGGTCTACTGTACAGTGATGGCGGAAGTATTTTCATCAGGAATCTGGAGTTCTTTGAACATTGCTTCAGCAACTTCAGAATTCTTGTTATTATTACTATTATTATCATTATTATGAATACTACTACTACTACTACTATTATCACTACTACTACTACTACTACTACTACTATTATTATTATTATTATTATTATTATTATTATGACTACTACTAGTACTAGTACTACTACTACTGCTACAACTTCTTCTACTACTACTATTACCACTACTAGTACTATTATTTTTTTAATATTATTGTTTTTATCATTATTATCTTCATTGATTTTAGCAAGTCTGTGTCCATGGTATCCGAAATAAAACTATTAACCGAAACGAAGGAGTTGCTGGAAACTGATTTTGCCCTTTGTCTATTAGATGCCTCCCTACAGCTCAGTGAAATGACCCAGTGGTGACAAAACTATGACAAAACAACAATACTAATACTAATACTAATAATAACAGCAATAAAAACGACAATAATAAAATAATAGCAGTAGTAGTAGTAATAGTAGTAGTAGTAGTAGTAACAATAATGATAATAATAATGATAATAATAATGCAGATCCACTGATACAAATCCCTTCATACATAAAGTCTCTCCCATACAACCTGAGTTATAAGAAAGCGTTCCTAACAACCCCATTCCAAGAGACAGGTGAAGCTAATATCGCAGTGGCAGTAGGAATTTAGAGAAAAAGTGATGGTGGTGATATAATTAACCCATTCAAGCTGAGGACATACTTTTTGTATCACTGTTCCTATACTCAGACGATTTTTATAAAGTTTGGGGGAAAAAATTTTTGCGTTGAAGGGTTAATAAGGGTGGATATAACGTCTTCAGGAGGATTAGTTTCTCTTAGGGTAAATATATTTGTCTGAGATCATCAAGAACAGTAATAGTAGTAGTAGTAGTAGTAGTGTTTGTTGTTGTTGTTGTTCTTGTTGTATCCCAAACTTCATCCCACCGTGAACCCAGTGGACTGAAGGCTGAAGTTGCACCTTTCCTTGCAACCCACCATCCTCCTTATGATTAATCAGAAAGTAGCTGAGGGACATTTATTTAACCAGGCAGTGGAGTCGCCTACCTATATCAGCGCCACCACATGAAGGCACCACAGAAAATTGAAAATAAAGGTAGAGGAGTTAAGAGGTTTGGGGTCTGGTGCCGCTCCCTCCTCCTTCACCCTAGCCTTTGAGGGAGCCAGGGTTAATTGGGCTGTTTAGGTGGGGTTAGGTCGTCTCGTTAGCCTTGGGATGGACGTGAAGCGGCGGCAGGACTCCTATTTTCCCGCTCACTCATTCTTCCTGTCTTTCTTTCTCTCCCATTCACCCTCTTACACACATCTACGTCCCCCTTCCCCGACTCCCCTCTCTCTCTCTCTCTCTCTCTCTCTCTCTCTCTCTCTCTCTCTCTCTCTCTCTCTCTCTCTCTCACACACTCACACACACACACACACACACACACACACACTCTTACTTTCTCACTCCCTCTCACACACACTCTCACATTCTCCTCAGGCGTAAGAGAGTATAACCACAAGCAAAAATATAATCATGCTGTGGACTTCATTTAATATGCTAGAGGTCAATCACTCTTCATACCTTCAAAACCAAGGTCAGTCTTAAAACAGGTCAGAGAAATATATGCTGATTGGATCCGTGTTAAGCCTTAAGATTTGACGACATATTAAAATTCAGTTCTTTCCCTCTCCAGATGATTTTCTTCAGCTCAAAAAAAAAAAAAAGCCTGCTGAGGTGAAGGGTTAATTAGAGCTCCATAATACTGTAATTCTCTCATTAAAAAAAAGAAAATCTCTCCTAATTAATAAACCAGTCTATCGGTGGCCAGACTCAGGGAATGCATACCTCCTCGGACTGAAGGGATTGTATGGGTGAAATCGTCTTCCGTTAGCCATATAATAGATAGATAAATAGATAGATAGAAAGATAGGTAGATAGGTAGGTAGGTAAGTAGATAGATAGGTAAGTTGGTAGGTAGGTAGGT